>NW_017259545.1:641116-648758 GCF_001594045.1 Atta colombica | reverse complement strand
GATTAATAAGAGCTTCCGGTTTCCGGTGTTTTGAAAAAAAAAAAAGAAAAACTAAGAAGTTGCGCTGCATTACCGGCAGGTGGTGCGACAATCGCGCAGCGTCGCCATCGATGACAGCGACGGCGATCAAAGCCGTGCGGAGTATCTGGGAGAGCAGTCGCGTTACGCTTTCCTCGTCGCGCGAATTCTCGGAGTCGGGAGTCACACGTATTACATTATACGTATATACGTGTGCGCGCGCGGTTCACGGCAGCCGGGTCGATGTGAAGAGGAGAAGCGAAAACGCGAAGTGGCGCAAGAACGAAAGATGACAGCTCGGCGTGTGATTTGACAAGTGGAGAAGATAGCGTCCGATGGGAAAAGTGCCCTGTTGAATACCGCGGTGGTTGACGGACTAGTGGACTTTAAGGTATCCGCCGCGCGCGCAATTCTGCGTATAAACTCCTTCGGTTAGTGCTCTCTCTTTCTCCTTTTCATCTATCTCTCTCTCTCTCTCTCTCTCTCTCTCTCTCTCTTTCTTTTGTCTGCTGTTCCCCTTTTACGACCATTCGCGCGTTAGGGTAGCGTTCGAATGTAATCGCTCGATAATCGTGCAGATTCGAGGCGCCGCGCGTCATCGAACCGCGGTAAACTCGGCCGAAGTGCGGGAAAAAGGGTTCAAGAAATCGATCGCACGCGAAATGTACCGCGCCAAGGAACCAGATCCGTATGACGTTAATATATTATATACATACATATACCTATACATTCACATATATATATATATATATATATATATGTGTGTGTGTATTGCACTTGGGATGTATATACGTATTCAAAAATACATGTATATGTATATATGCGCGTATAGAAGTGTGTGCGTATAGAAACCAGCCAGTGGAATCCCGGTTTAATAATTGCGGGATGTAGCATGTCGTTTTGCGCGTTCTTGAGGTTTTCCTGTTTCCCATCGGCGACCAATCACACCTCGCGCAATCCGGTTCGTTCCGATCGCCGATGACTCGTAGCATCCATAAATGTTTGCTGTTAAAGAATTTGTTCCACGGTATTAATTACAGAGTGATGTGTTTACTACGACAAGTATCAATTTTCTGCCAATGCGAAACTTCCAACTGTAATTACAAACATGATAATCGTTTTTTCTCCTGTTACTCTCTTTCGATTACTTTAATCTTCTATCCGTCGAATCGTTTAACATTTTCTACGTTGCTATGAAATTATCAAATTACAAAAGATGTTCCGAATTAAAATAATTTTTAAGTACTAATTTAAAAGTCATCATCAGTTCTCCAAAAATTTACCTGTGACTTATGTTACATATATTATCGTCATATGTGTTAAGTCTTTATTTTTACAATGCAATATTCTTGAATAAAGACCTTAATATTTTAAAGACCTCGATATTAACTATAAATAATAATTAAAATATATATTAATATTTATGATTAAACATTTCTAATCTCCCTTCTCCTCTTTCTCTCTCTTTCTCTTTTTAAATCTTTCTTTCATTCTTAAACTGTTTGAAAATAAATTTAAGCGCAGAACAAAACGCGAATATAAAAATAATCAAGTCACGTTCTGAAACATATACGCGATTATTTAGAATGGAACGTATCGAATGCGCATCGGAAATGAACGGTGCAGCGGGATTAAAGCAACGCCCAGGCGAGAAAAAAGAAAAGAAAAGAAAAGAAAAACGTGCGCTACTTTGAATTTCGGAAAATCTACGTCTCGAGACTTAAGTCCTCGAGTGAAGAAACGTAAACGTCGCGAGCCGGAACGCTGTGCGACAGGCACTTTTATCGCTAAGACTCGGAGAGGCGCGCAGTGCTCGAACGGACACGCTCGAATCGATTTTCCCGGTGGTGTACCACCGTCGCTTCGACGGTCGACCGTGCGGGCTTACCGCTCGCGTCGCGTTTCCTCGCCTCCGAGGGTTCCCGACTTCTCGCGACTCGCGACTCCTCGTCGATTACACGTCGTTCCGTTTACCGTTATTTCGCCCCGATAGATATCGTCGCGATTACGCGATGACGCCTTAGAACCTTGTTCGTTCTTTGACCCTCGAACAGAGAGTTCGCGATCCTGACACTAAAACTTGTCTTGCGTTCCCACCAAAAAGTTCTGGTTCTTCCGCTTTTACGATTGTTACGTTAGATGATTCGATCTCGCGATTTATTCGCGAGAAAAGTAGAATCGTGACGTACAGTGCTCTGAATGAATTAAGAGCATCTCAGACAATCAATGTGATCGAGACGTCTCTGAAAGACGCTTTATATCTTTAAGATGTAATTCTGGATCTTTATATTGTTTAGTGATGTTAGCGGTAAGATTGCACTTCGGGCGATGCTCGCTCGCTTCTTTCTCCTTGACGAATAGTTAACGGAAGGATGGTCACAATGTGCCTGTGAACCGTTTCGTCATGTACGGTTATATACCACCCGTATCGCTTCGTGAAGACTAAAAATAGCGTTCCTCGAAGAACAACCAAAGTAATTCGGTCGATGGGACTATATTACACCGTCTGCTCGATATTTTATCTCCCATCATGGGAATTAATTTTTACTATTGAGAGGCATTCAAAAGAGGCGATCGAATTCATAATTTCAGGTTCGCTTTAAACATAAGATCGTGTTTAAGTGAGCCCTTGAAGCTATACCGCGATTCATTTTAAATCGTCGTCAATTCGAGCTTCTCGTGTATACCACGCTAATAAAAGCCAAGTTTCATCTATTAATAGTCTAGATTCCGTGTCTCTTCCGTGACGGGAAAGAAAAACTCCGCGTTAAGAGGCTAAAATAAATAACACGTTATCGGTTAAGCGTTTTATTCATGGTTGTACTTTGATACATCCTATTTTGATCGATTCTCGAACGGTCGCACAGATATCGGGATTCCCAGGCGTGGACCGAAGTTGAGAATTAACGAGCGGAAGTATAAGGGGAACGAGGGCGGCGAGGACGACGGCGGTGGCGGTGGCGGCGGCGGAGGTGGTGAGGGTGTGAGACAACGAGAGGGTGAATCGACGGTACGGCCGAAGAATGACGGGCGAGGACGGAAAGCGCGGTGGCGGCGTCGACGACGTTACCACTGGAGCAAATATGAACACGAATGTCACCGATAACGTCAATAATGTTAACGCCAATGTTAACGCCAACATAAACGTCAGCCAACAGAACGGAGGACCGGAAAAGGCTCCTGTAGTCGGCGGTACCAACGTGGAGACGCTGCCACGCGCCGGCAAACAGGTAAGATTGATGAAACTTTTTCTTTACTGAGCGGTGTGGATCTGGGACGTTGAAAAACTAATGTCAACAGTGTATGATTTGAAATTTGAACCTGTTTGATTTGATGTAATTCTTTTTTAATTTTATCTTCTTTACGATGTAAAGAAAGGAAGTTGAATTGGGACATTTAAATGACGATGCAATTGTTAATTTATTCGAGTTTCTCGTTTCTTTTTTCATGACTGATTATCAATTATAATTTGTTTTATTTGAATGTAGGTAATGAACGGAAAAAAGATGATCTAAAGGAAAATCTTTAATAAAAAAAGAAAGTTTACTACTTTGAAATTTCCTATTATAAAATTTAAAAATTGTTGCTTAAAATTATAAAGTAAAAATTGGAAAGCTATTTATCATTCTCAATGCTTCAATTCGATATCTGAGAATACGTTACCGGATACTTGTCTAGCAATTTCATTGATTTGTATGTTGCAAAAGACAGCTTTGCAATGCATTCTAACATACATATTGAAAACATTAGAAAGTTTCGATCGCGCAAAATCAGAGTTGATATTTAATATAATAGAAATATTTCTATCCATGTATATGATGGTATTGTAATCGAAGTCGCATAATTATATATGGGACTACCTATACAATTATGTTTTAAAAATTTGCTGTGTCACGTACGCAATACTCAAAATTATCAACGTACTGCATGGTGTGCGCATTAGTTTGTTACATAGAACATATATGTATTTTTAGCCACGAGACGAGGGAAGTGGATGGCATTATCACAAATAATAGGCTTCGTATATACATACCATCTAATAGCATATACGGGCTCACATTCAACCGTTGTTTCGCCGCATGTCAGCACAATTTCGATTGCGTGTGTAAAGTGCGAGAGGAGGGTTCAGTACAACTGTACTCTCTCATTTGACACTCTTCTCACGTGCCACGTTATTTTCTTTAGTAAAAAACTGTCTGCATGAACAAATTTTTATTTCTTTTCTTTTGCTCGTAATATTACTTTTTTTTCAGAAATCCGAACCGCTTGCAAATGTGTCTGGTCGAGTGTCTGATCGCCTAATCACTTCGCGATAAACAAATTAATGCTAAAAAATCTACAATTTTAAATATATTTATTATATTTATATATATTATATTTAAATATATTTTTGCCGAATATTTTGTAACTTGAACTGAATAGGACGATGTCATTCATTAAGATTCTCATTTGTAGAACGTACAACGTTTATAAAATTCTGTTTGGTGAATATTTGAGAAATCGCGTCAACAGTACGACTGCCTTTGTCACAGATCGTTATACGTCAACCGCGTTAACATGCAAAGCAACCATTAAGATGATATTGCGGCTCAAAGGTCATGGTTACTCCAGCATGGCTGCTACAAAGGTAGTGCTAGTAGGTAGAGGAACGCACGTGTTCACGATACTGAAGATCCTGAACGTTACTCTCCAAAATAGATCAAAAAAATCCCACGTCGAGTGGAGGCGCGCACGATTTTACGGGATAAAAAGGTTGTCAGATAGAAAACTTCTTCATTAGTCGTAGCCTCTTCCGTACCATTCTTGTTTATTATTACGTCGTTAAGTACAAAAATAAAGTATAAAAGTAAAGTACAAAAGTATTAGATACCTTCATAGTTGAAAAAACAAAGATAATAAAGTGTAAGTACTTGGTTTCGACCTAAGTGAGAAAATTGACAGCAAGTTAATAAGACGATAGAATTTGGACAAAGTAAATTTTTGCTTATTACTAGAAGCATAAGAAACCGATTGTGACATAGATCGGAATAGACTTAGGCGAGTCAACGATTTTATTTTCCGTGTCTTTGCTAATTTCTTATCTTATCCTCAAGTAAAAAAATTACTTTTATTCATTTCTCTCTCTCCTTCAAAAAAAAAATCTATCTCATCTCTACATTTGTGAATATCTATGTCGTTTACTAGTGTTTAAGTATCTTTTGCCTGTATTTAGATTTACATTTTACCTAGATATTAAAAATAAATATTCTGCATTGTCTTCATTTTATATCTATCAGTATAATCTCATTGGTATAATTTCGAGAAATTTTTTATATTCAAGATAACGATTTTATACTACGCGTGTTTGAACGTAGCGTGCATAAGTCAAACTCTGTAATAACGATGAATGTACATAATCGCATATTTTATCATTGTAAATCGGTGGAATTAGTAAAAGGATAAAAAAAGGAATCTGTCATATTTTCAAACATATCGCTTTGCTGTGATAGAAAATCAAGTCGAGACTCTTATGTTAATTAGTGAATACTTCTCTGCTGAAATAGTCGTTGCTTTATTTTCTAAAAATGTGTCGCTTGTGATGAGCGATGTATCCATTGCGGCGTAACTCGGTGACGAGTTATATCATTCCCCTTAATGTTGTGATGTCATATGCTATGAATGCTGCTGACTCTTCGGTTTAACAAACGTATCATTTCTCGCTTTTTCGAATCTCAGAATTCTCAGAAATCAACGTTATACATGGAAGATTGATTTAAAACAGTATATATAATCAGCAACTAGAAAGGTATAATGATGTAAGACAAGACAAGAAATATTTTCTTATAAAAATAATAAGTTCTTTATTAATAATTTTTTCTAATAAAAATCCTGTAATAATTATTATAAAGTATGATGATAATATTGTATTAATGAAATAAATTAGAATTGCTTAAGATTCATAGTAAAATTTTTATGTATGTACTTATCGCTATATGATTAATATGCAATATTGAGATGCAACTTTTTGAACGATAAATAAATGTAACCGATAGACCATATGCAGTTTATCAAAGATTAAGATTCCAGTCTTCAACGCAGTTCATCGTATCTTTTACACGAGGATTCCATTGATTTGCATTACGATCTGCTGTCCGGGATCCAACATTTAGCCATTCTCTATGTATAATATCTTCTGGACTCTGGGATTACGTCATAATTTTATTGTAGACCTTCACCAACGAACCTTGAACAATGTCTCGAGGCCAGTTAGTTAACCGATTTCGAAGAGAGATACGCGTATATTTTTCTCCGTTGTAAATAAAAATAAATTTCCGTCAAATTAGGTTCACAGTTGAGTCATGTTAGATAGCAAATTGATTAATTGACCGAGGCGCAACGACTGGTACAGCTACAAGATTGGTGGTTGCGACATTGCGTGTCTTCTTGCCCATGCAAATCAAGGCTGCCGGTTTATCGTGAATATCTCGTTCGTGAAGCGATCGTACAAATAATTTCAAAAAATTCGCGAACCTAAAAATTTGTCAAATTTGCATGTTACAAGGAAGAAAAAAGCTTCTTTGTAAACTATATTTTATATATCAAGATATTCTGTATAGCTGTTCCATTTGTTTATCTTTAAATTTAGGTCTAAGATTCTCGCGCGCCAGAATCTGTCATTAAAATTGAAAAAATCGCGGAACATTCACTGCGGGGGAACTTCCAATCGAATTATAATATAAAACGGCATTGTCGGTTTGCTGGTTGAATTTGAAACTGTATCTGTCCTTCAGGACGTTCGCGTGCGCAGACAAAAAGACATGAAGGTGGTGCTGCAGCGATCACAAATCTGGGTCAGTCGCGACGCATTACGGAGGGTTTTAGACTATACATCCGTCCAATTTCTTGTATTCAATGGCGATCAAGCTGTCGTTTCCGTGATGCGCTTTTAGGGGGCTACGTTGCCAATCAGCTTGACGTGCGAGTTACATTTGATTGTCTGTAATAAGACGTTATGTGCAATAACATCACGCTGTGATGGAGGCACGTGCGTTTCTTACGATGATGTGTCATCTCTTCTGTGAAATATCGGCACAAGTGCTCTAAGTATTCGAGTAAATTACTAAAGCAACTACATAATCATACAACTGATTTGACATAAATGTTGTAAGATGAAACAGATGAATATTCATCTTGGAACGAGTTTTATAAAAATACAGAATATGGTTCTCAACAAGATGACATATAAAATTATAACGAAAGTATGGTTCAATGAAAAATTAGAGAACATATAATTGAACTCAAAATTAAAGAGTACATCAAAACTCTAGAGTAATCATATATTTTGAGGAAACATGTGCTAAAATTGGTATTTCCACGTAAAAACCGGCAATTTGTACAGCGATAAAATCAGAAATTCGCACTTTAATAAGGACATTGCAATATTAAAACGATATTTGTGTTATTCGCGATACATTGGCTAAATAATTCAAACGATACCGAAGTGCGCGGCAACCGTAACAACCTTTAATAATCTCCCATGTATTGATCAGCAAGTCCATTGCACCGTGCCATTTTTACGGTTGAAAATGTATGTATGCGTTCATATGCGGAACACGTTATTTTCCATTCGTCGATTCCTCGCCGG
>NW_017259545.1:636510-641016 GCF_001594045.1 Atta colombica | reverse complement strand
TATACACACTGTGTACGTGTTGTGTCCCTTCCGTAACTGCAAAGGTAGACTGAAAATAAACGTTTTCGCGCTGGTAATGCTGCCGCATTGAAGCAAGAATGCGAAGCGGCTTCACGCTTTGTGCTAGATGGTTCACAATGCGCGCATCGCCGTGAAATTTTACTTTGATACGTTTTTTTAGCTCGAAATCGCTGCAAGTCATCGAGTCATCAAATTTATTTATTGACGCACGCGGGTCTGAAAACGATTTCTTATGATAGGACAGCTGAAATTGCTTGTAATGCAGTTTTTAGAAATATAAAGATTAAAAAGATTCGTATATATATTGTATTCTAGAAAACAATGTCTATATTATTATATCTAGAAAAAAATTGGCGCTCAAGTTATTTTTCTATAATTCAAATATATGAAAATAATGTGAGAATTAATAAGGAAATATTTTTGATTAAAGAAGATATTATATATATGTTTGGTTCTTTATTTTTGAAGCTATGATTTAGTAAAAATAACGTTTACTTAAAGCTCGTAAAAAATGCATTGAATTAATTGCCACTTTATCCTGCAGCGAGTATTCGTTTTAAGTTGACAAGGGCTTCCGTAAAAATTTGGCATCCTGCCCTTGACAAGTACTTAAACATTAAATGCAACGTCGGAAGTGGCCGTGATTGACCCACTTTAATAATGCCTCGTAAAATGCTATTGTCGTTAACAGCAGCGAAGGTGGAATTATTCGACAGAATTATTCGTTATTAACATTAGCAGCGATGTGGCAGAGAGGGAGATCTTTTTTACTCTATGGATTCTATTTAATTATTAAATCGTGTTGATTTTTAAAAAGCAGATAACTCTTAACTCTTTAAGTGCTTTTCACTTACATCAATTTTTCCGATACTAATCAAAATGAATATTTGATGATTTTATTGTGGAAAGTATAGGAAGATCGTAATAAATCAGAATCTTTAAGATTTAAAAACATACGCGACACACATGGCTAGCATATAGTTAAGATACGTCATAAAAATATAAAATATATAATGTAATCGGTTATGTGCAGAATTAGATTTTTCATTAACAACAGAATAAATATAATACTAGAATTTTGTAAATTTTGTTAAAAGAAAAGTTAAGAAGAAAATGCAATAGAATCTTTTTATATTTTTTTCTTAAGAGATTCCAAGAATTCCAAGAAGGTAAATTTAGGTTGTAAGCTTTGTTGTAAGATTCTCGTCTTTTTATTAGATACTCTTACCTAATACATGTATACATTCGCTTTTTATCGATGCATTTGAGCACTACTTTGCTTAATCGTGTCTTCATTGAATTAGAGATCCCAGAAGAACAGACTTCAAAGTATTCCCTGAAGCAACTGACGAAGCGCGATAATTCGGAATGCGCTTTTCGGCTACTATACACTTCTTTAAACACACACGCGATAAGTAGCGAGCTGTGTAAACTTGACGGAAGGGCTGTAACCCTTCTCGCATCGCCGATACTTCCTCCCTCATCACTTTCTCTGTACTTTCGCTACGGAAACCGACGTGTTTCACCACGCTCTCATGATCGAAAAGGGTTCGCGCCAGCCGAACGTTCTTTAATTTGTCTGATGAGAGGAAGGACGTTAGCGGTTTAAACTAACAATTTTAGTATCCTTTTTCTCTCTTCTCTTGCTATTGCCTTCATGCAGAAAGCGGCTACTCGATAATTAATGCTGATAATAAGTGCTTCGAACAACCTCGAGGATGAGTGAGCGAAAATTAATTTAATGCAACTTGCCACTCTCGGAAATTAGAATATCAACTCGTTTTCTTTTTACGATTATATACACTAGTTTTATACAACCATTAATGATACGCAAAATAATTTTTGCACGTAAAATGTTGAAAAATGCAAGTTTATATGTGAGAAAGAAATATGAATCAATTATTCTCAAGAAATTATATTATTTTTTTATCATTTTCCCTTTTTATTTTTTATTTTGCGATTTTATTTGTATCAATTTTATTTTTTGATTAATCAAATTTGAGTTTGAATATTATCAAGATATTATGCCTTTTGGAAAATGCTACGCAATCAATCGCATTTACATATCCTCAACTTTGATTGAGTGAATCGACATTTATTCTCAGTTATTTGAGTGCACATGTTAGCTTCAGTTCGAACAAAAGAATTATCCAGATACAGAATATAGCGTCCAACGGAGAATATGCTATGTAGCATTTTTGTTATTGTCCTAATTCTTGTATGACATTTTATAACACTCGCTTTTGCGCTAGCATCCTATATAATCGATATTGACCTACTTTGAAAATGTTGCGCGATACATACGTGATAGAAAACGTCCTTGTGATAATAATATCTGATTTTTTCATTGAAAAAAATTCCATTATTTATTATGAGTATATGATCTATTGTTATTAAAGATTCAGTATTTAAAATATATTTTAATTATACGTGTAGTAGTACACATAATATATTTAATAAAGTAAGAATTATTATCGTATTTTTGGCTGAGGAAGGACTATAAAAACATTCGTTAAATATGATATCGTAGATTAAAATAGGCTGTTTGCAAGCTTGGTGCAACAACCTGCATTGATTATCGAGTAGGCGGTTAGGTCAACTGCAACATTTATAATCGGCTAGGATTAGCCGATTAGCAGGTCATACTTTGTAATACGGTAAATAAAGAGATTTATTTCGCGCGATTTTAATTCGTTTCCTTCATATATACACATATACATAGATCTGTTCCCATTAAATAAATAACATCACAATCCGTATTCACTAACACGTTTCATCGGAAAAAACTATATAAGGCTTTAAAAATTATTTATAAGAATTTTTTAAATAGGAAAAGCTTGTTTTTACTGACAATCTAATGATTGGATAAATTTTTTAATACTACTGTAATACTTTTTTATCCTGTCATTTTATCTAACTCATGTACGTTTGAAGAATCGATGAAGCAAAAAAAAATTATGTTTTTTATCTTTGTAATTTTAAAGAACTTTAGCAAAAATTTTTATCACCAAATAGATTAAATTCTATTTTTTTGTGTTAGATAGAGTCAACATACGTTCGAAAAAATCAAAATGACTTGATATAATTAAATTATTATCTATCAAGTATGATAACAGTTCTTTCGCACAGACAATCAATTATCATCAAAATCAAATGTAATTACGATTAGAGAGAAATACTTTGTAGAATTTATCGCATTAACGTCATCCTGTACATCGGATTAATTGATCTCAATTGTAACGTCAGTAAAAACTATTGTTCGAACAAAATAGATAATTGCAGCAATGAATGAGTAATAAACGAAATGTGATTTTGATTATAGAATATTTAACATTTTATAACTATTGTGCATTATATCATATTTATATGAATTTGTTTTTTTTTTGCTTCAGAGTTATAATGAAGATTCAATTTGCATTTATATATAGCGTAAGAAGATTTATTTGTCCAAATATTGTTGTTCCCAAGAAAATGCAGATATGACTTATTCTGATACTTGTCGAAGCGGCTGAAGTACTTAATCATGGTCAACAAGTCTCGTGCATATTACTGGATAATGCCGATTATATCAGTCTAAGATCACATCACGATTATTCTTGTTAAGCGTACACACCCACACGTGGTGAGATTACGTCACCGCCAGAGAAATTGAAAGGTCAAAAAATGAGAAAAACGTTCAATGCGAAATATCACGAAAGAGGCTTTATGCCCTGGTCCCACGAGAGAACTTTTGCAATCCGTTGTCAGATACAATAGAAAGCGCGGCCGTATTACAACGCTAGCAAGTCAGCAGCTAATATAAAACGAGAGTTATATTTTGACTCGTCGAGATAGCTTCGAGTCATCTCGATGATGAAGTAGCGAGCATCTAATCAAGCTGAGAATTTATTAAAAATGTCTAGCTTCTCTTAAGTCAGGATTATTAAGAACTTTATTTCTTGCAGTGATTGCTGCGAATTAAAACGATTGTTTCGACACGGTAAATTTAACACGACGAATTGATACGACGATGAATACCAGTTATTTCTTATTTCATATTATTATTATTACCATATAACGTAGATAATAGACTTCATACGTGACTAACAATAGATTTATTTTATTAGCTAAAGTTCTAATTAGAGAAATGTATTTATGGAAAAGATTTTGTCAGGATTTATTGTGTGTTGTCTTAAAATAATTAAAAATATCCTCAACGTAATCACGATCTGCTTTCCTTTCGCGGTTTTCTGGATTGTAATCTGTTCTCTTACTTTCGCTCGATTTCCATAATGCGTTTTTCGAAAAAAAAAAACTTGGTCACATGTATACATCGATTGTGATGTATACGTCGATAGTGGTACCATTGATAGCGACGCAGAGATAAGACGGAGAGGGGAATGATAGTGAAAAGAGAGTCAAGCAAAGATGGTAAGAGAAGCCAGCACAGAAACCGCGGAGGTGAATAGGGGGCGGTTTGCTGCAATAGCGCTGCCGCGTATCGAC
>NW_017259545.1:635834-636410 GCF_001594045.1 Atta colombica | reverse complement strand
TATATATATATATATATACCTATGTACATCTACGTATATCTATTACCTACCTATCTACCTGTATAACGCCGTGCCGTGCCCTGCCCTACGATCGCTTTTTCTCTGCGTAACTTTTTTTCCATTTTTTTATTTCTCTCCCTTTTTTCTGTTTCTCTCTCTCTCTCTCTCTCTCTCTCTCTCTCTCTCTCTCTTGACGTCAGGAAGCACTCAATTATTTTAATTCCCACCGTGGTCTCTAATTTCGATATCTCCCGCTCCTCGTTCAGGGACATTCACGTAGTCTAGATGTACGCACACTGGCAATTTATGTGATAAAAACATAAGGACATGCGTGTTACATGAAAAACTACATATTACTGAGAACTTTGTTATCTATATTACTGTTATTAGAGATTACTTGGAACTTTATTTATACTCTTCTGTTTACAACATTTGATTTTTCTTCTTTTTTCTTGTCTTTCAAAATTTTTATCTTTCTGCAGGTATACAAAGTCAGTATTATTTTTTTTATAATCTCTTTATACTTTATAATCTCTTTATACTTGCTACTTTATATCTGCAATATTCACTTAAATG
>NW_017259545.1:626581-635734 GCF_001594045.1 Atta colombica | reverse complement strand
GAGAGAGAGAGAGAGAGAGAGAGAGAGAGAGAGAGAGAGAGAGAGAGAGAGAGAGAGTAAAATTACAAAACGGTTCGTTTGCGCTGTAGCTTTCTTTGTTACTTTTTGCTCGACGGAGAATATACGATAGTAACTAGCTACGATTAAAAGGGGAATTTGCAATAAATCATCTTGCGACGAAAAAATGTATGAAAAGGGAGACATCGCACTCTGAAGTGCGACTCACATCTATTGCGCGAAATTCAGTTCGCGGCTGTTGTAATCGACGACCTCGACCCTTTCGGCCGCGTTCTCTATTTGTCCCCTCAGTCGGAGAAGTCGAGAGCCCTCCCACCCTCGTTTCCTCCGTCGGCATACCGAGCGTACATTTAATTAAGCCTCAATGAAAAGGACGTGCTGGCGGCGATGAAGAGATTACTGGATAACATTGAGTGACACATATACGGATATCAGGAATGATTATGCGCACGAACGGAGGGATCCACCCGCTTCTAAACAATATAATTTTCGGCGACTCCTCTCGCCTGATGACTTTTTACAAAATTATTTATTTCGTGATACACAAATCTTTCTATGAATAATAAAGAAAGAATAGATAGAGAATAGAAGAAATAATAGAAAGAGAGAACAATTTTACTTTATTTTTGTGTGCGAAGTTTGTGTATTCAAGACATGAAAATCTCGTTTGTCTTGTTGACTTATTCATATATATTCTTTGAGTGTTTATTTAAAGATTTGTCTTAGGAAGCCATCAATTTTTGTTTGTTATTCGATATTTTTGCAATGAAAAGCATATTAAGATAAAACACTCATTCTTTCTTATTTACGTAGTCTTAATGAGTATGGATTATTGTTATTTTACGCTACGTATATAGCGATAAGCACAGACGATACGATAAATTGCAATCTATCGTCAATTAATAGCATTATGTCATTAAAATCGCTATTTGCGTTTTCATCATCTTCGGAGTTATTTCCGCCACACTTAATTTACCGTAACGAACAGCGCGATAGAATCTAACATCATGGGAGATACAATTAGAGATTGTCTTAGAATCTGATATAACCTGACAGGGTTTAATAACAGGTTCAGGGTTCAACCATTTGACACTAGCATATATAGATCTTTTGTTCGTTAATAGCTTAAAGAGCTGTTAATAATGATGGGTGCAATCTGCATTTTTATCTCGGCAATTAATTAAATCTCGTTGAGAATAGTTAAAAAAAGATCTGGAATTGTATCATATCTTTATACTAATAACACAAAAATTATTAAAAGATTATTGTATATTACAATAAATTGGATTGCACATACAAGACAATATAAAATTATGACAATATAAAATCAGAATTCAATATTTTGTCAATATATCTTTATAATTTTCTAGCTTTATTATTATTGAATAATGACAACTGTTATGGTCATTTAACGATGATATTCTTGAAGTAATAATTTTTAAACGTCCTCATTCCTCACAGAGACGACCTCGAAACTTGGTTGTTACCAAGAGACTTCCATAAAACTCGACTAGCAGAAGATATTTTTGCATAACGATACATTTACGAAAGAAGCACTTCTCTATACCGTGGAATTCATATTTGTCGCTTCATCATACTGAAGCATGTTTCGGGTATATAACACGGTCGTATACTTTTTGCGATGACGATGTTGATGAGTCATGAAATGCATTCGCCTTGCTTGCAATGAAAATTGGGACGCGGCGACGTACCGATCGGACAACCGGCTGTCTCGTGTCCTAAATTTGATCAAATATAAGTTATGCTGATTATATGCAGTAAATACCTGTTTGAAAAATTTCTCGAAATTTCTCTACATTATTATTTCTATTTTATCAATCGCAACAATACTACATATGATGCAATCATTGTTATTATTACAAATAAAATAAAGCAAACGTGCTTTTATTGCAATTTTTATGTCGCGAAGAAAAATACTTATATCTTTGTTTTATCTCTGCAAATATTATTTTTATTAAAAATTTAACAGAGTATTACATATAAAATAAACAATATTTTTCTAAAAATATAAATGTGCTCGTGTGTTTACGTTTGAAATTTTACTTACTCTATAAATAAGTCATAAAATACGATATTAAAAGATATGAATAGGCATATAAGAGGCACGTATTGTCTATTATAAATCTGTATACGCTTACATGACTGCATTATTAATATCTACTTACGCGCGCGCGATCGTAATGACATTTAACAAGTGGTATTATACTACAAGTTACAAATCAAAAAGTTTTGCAATATAAGCAAAAAATATGAAATTTTTACTATACATTTTTTGAGATAAATGCCTCTTTTAAAAAATATTTAAATCAAAAGAAACTTGTCGTGCAAATTTCTGTTGATTACATACTTGCTATCAAGACGTTAACTCGTTTGACTAATGGTTATGCAGAAGTACGCACTTTTCTCCCCATCGTCTGATGTTTCCTTGCAGTGGCGAACGACTAACACATTCTATTGATATTTGGCTCATGGCCAAAACTGTTAAAGGAGTAAACACAGAATTTTGATACTTGAACAATGCGGAGTCATTCCAACAATCATGCTATCACTTATTTTACTGAAATTTTCAATATCTCTCCTTCCTCGAATAAATAATTCGAACATTTTTACCATATTATACAGTAATAGTTTATTTATCGTGTTTCAAGTGTTTATTACAAAAGGTCATAGAGATCGACATTATACGAATTTATTACAAGATATATCTCAGATACATTATCATAATTATAACATTTAAATTTCATATATGGCATGAATGATTCATACATTTTTGCTATCTTTATGCGTCCTTTAATCTATTTTTGAAGATGCGATGAGAAAAGATCATCGGTGAGAACAAACTGTAGAATAATCATTGCTCTCTACTTAGCCTTGACGTAGGCCGAGGCTAAGTATGTTCGCTTTACGGAGAAACGTAATCTACCTGCGTGTGTACATGTCGTCATCTTGAACATGACAAGACGGCCGTAAAAAAAGTCTCCGGTATCGGCCGAGACGCGGCATCTGATGACCTCAACGTTTATAACGCTGGACGTGATGTCATTTGCCAGCTGTAATACGCGATGATTACATAAGGCCGGCTTATGCATAATACATGCAAAGGTGAAGAAGGGGAAGGGCAATTCTAATCCATCCAGAAAAGAGAGGAAAGAGGGAGAAACGACGCTGTGTTATAGATTGATTGATGAGTCTAATTATTATCCATGATCGGCGTATAATGCCGCGATTATGAGAGCTGTGACTCTAATATGATATAAAAAACGAAAAGACTTCAATAGACAAAGAGAAGGGCAAACGAGATTTGTTTGGACTTTCCATAGACTTTAGAATCTCTCTTTATAGATTTTCCAAGATTAGATTTTTTTAGAGAAATCAGGCAGAATCTCCAATTTAAATTTTCTTTAATGTAAAGATGCGTGCAAAATTATCTCTGACCATTATTAAATCCATTATTAAATGAATAATAATTGATAATGTTCAAATATTGATTTAAGCATTAATTGCCCTCAAAGCAAGGACTTATACTTAACGTGGCTTGTCACACTCGCAAAAAAAGAAAATAATATTTTATCCTTTTATCATATATAGTTTAATATGTCACTATGGCATTATAACGAATCGCTCTTTCATGCGTATATATTATACTTTATAACAGTCTTTATTTTATTCCTTTTTTTACACGTTATATATTTTCTTCTTTTATATCCTCTTTTACGCCGTGAAGTATTTATTGCGAAATTTTCCTTTTACGAGATTTTCCTATAATATTTTTAACACGAGGATGCTTCGTACACGAGTATATAGCGCTCTAACAGCTGGCATGTCGTGCTAAAGCGGTCGTTAGCGTGATAACGAGTGTCGCAAAATTCCATCGGCGACGCGATCGCGGAGTCAAGATGTTCAACTCGCCCGTGGGAAGTTTCGTTTCCCGCAGGACTCACGGGAACCATATCACAGAAGGATTCCCAGCGCTAAACAGATATATTTAATTGCAGCTGCTGAGGATATGGATGTAAAGAAGGGAAGAGTTCTTGCGTCTTTACTTTTTCAGAAAATCGACCAGAAGGTTTGCATACATCGTGATGCCTAAAAATAATTTTGGATAAAGTTTAGTTGCTTTAATTATTTCTTGTCTTAAAAAAGTTAAATATGATATATATTGACATTGATATTTTTGCTATTAAGAAACATCTTGATTATCTCTGAGCGTTGAATGCTCCAAGTATCTAAAAAGACTTTTATTTGTCAAGATGTATAATTACATTAAATACACCATTCATTTTATCATGCATTTAGCCACATCTATACTCGAGTAATCGAGTAGTATATGCAAACCTCCCAGGATTCTGGTTTTGTTCATCCAGTTTAGGCCGGAATCTCGACGTCGTGTGTTTCACACCTTGACGTTATTTTTAACTATTATGTCCAGCATGCCGCGTGCGTGTTGCGAGTCGGTGTCTCGGCTAAACGTAGATCGTTGCTTCTCCAAAGGCACGACCGCGTGTGTTGCCGATATTCCTGGCGATGGTTTGTAAGCAACATTGAACATGACGAGTACTTCCTGTCGATTTCTTGTTGAGAAACCGAAATAGTAATTGGAATAAACATGTTAGATTTTTTAATATTACATTTTACCATTTCAGAAAATGGATTTTATGCCACATTTCGATGCAATCGCGTCATTTTCTTAATGAATATCAGATCTTTCCGGTGTTAAAAACGCATGCTAGTGGAAAACGTTTTTATCAGTAACTGTGATCGTTCAATGACGTTGCTTTTCTCTTTCTTATAAGATTTTCTTGTAAGATAATCACGGTTGTGCACGAGGATAATTATCCTCGGTACTTGTTTTGTTTCGCTACACTTAAATTCTCATTGCTGAAATACGAATATACCCATAAAAAATGAGACGTCTTTTCTGACAACTCAACATCATTCTGAGTTGCTTAACGATGTATAGATTGAGTTGCCAATCCGATCAACATCTTCAAATTCTCTCTCGACCAGTGACCGATGCTTATCATTAATCATCGGTGTTGATGGATCGAGACATTAATATCCAGAGCATAGCTTAGAGAGAGACGTCCCTTTTACGACTTAAATCTTTTCGAGAAAGCATGCTCATTATATTCTTATAATCGTAATTAATATTCAACAATCGCGATCGCATCTAATTACAAATTTATTTAAAAAGAATTGATCTTATAATATTAATCTTTTAACGCAATGCGTGTATTTCACAAATGACGACGGACGAAATTTGTTCTTTTTACGCAAATTGATTTCTAATTAGTTGCTTGACAATTAATTAACAGCTTAATCGCGTTTATGCATCCGAAACGAACGATACCCTCGATCATCGATCAATTATCGATTTTGCACGTCGATTTACATGGAAGCAGGAGATTAATCCGATGTAACGGCTGCTTTTAATACAGTACGTGATGGCTTGCTAAGTCTAGACTACTTAGCCGAGATTGTTATATCGCTACTCTGTTATTATTACCGCAACCACTAATTGCCTGATACTTGCGTAGTGGCATAGCGCCAGTCACTACTCGTATTAGTTCCATACCTGACATCTAGATTCGCGAGCGACGTATAAGCAAGATTATTAATATCTTGTGAAGTTTATTTTCTATTTGTTTATCACTGTATGATTAATAACATTCCTGAATACATTTCTTTTTGATACGCTAATGCAGTGAGAAGAATAAATTATAATCTGTTACGCAAGTTGAATTTTTATTGCATGTTATAGAGTAATTCTGAGATAAGTGTTTTGTTTTAGCGTTATTAGCAATTATTTGTAGAAACCAGGAAATGAGTTTTATCGAGAATTGTAGTTCTCTTGATTGTTAGAGACGCAATTATCTACGAGCAAGAGTTATAAAAAATCAGAATGATACGTGCAAAGTTTTATAACGATCTTGACATATATATGACCAATATATATATCAATATATATACCAATATATATACCAATATATATAAATTAAATGTTTATATAAGTGACATGTATTTTTATGAGCTTCTGAGATTGGCTTTTTTAAAATTGAGTCACGGATTTATTTCATCTCTGCATTCATCGCGCTTAATGCAGTAAACTGTCGTGCAGGAATTTCAATTACGAGCGATAGCGTTCTGGGAGGAGACAGCGTACGTTAGATATCCTAGATTACGCGATCTAAAAAAGACATTACATTCTTTTGCGTTTATATATCTCATCGTTGTGCATTTTCCAATGGTATTAACCGAGCATTCCTTCATTCAGCATTCCTTCCACGTAATATTTCATTGATCGGAAAACGCGAACATGTTATTCGGTCAGTTACGCTCCAACGCTTACACTATGTGTTTTTCTTTCCCTTATTTTCTCATCCACGAATCACTTTTCTTCTTTCACCGCTTATTCTCACCTTCAATCCTTTCTTTATTAAGCTCAAGCCAGTATCCTTAGCCTGCAGTCAATGAACTCGGCCTCATTTTATCATTGTCTTTAGCTTTAATTGTGTCCTTTGCACAGAGCAACATCGTTGTTATCGCCTAGATACCTCTTCTCTTTGATTAATTGCAAGTCTTGATGAGAGTAGACCCAACAATCTTCGTAAGCAAGATTGCTTTTCGATGAAATTGGACGTTATTAAAATACAAATTAATATTAAAAACACAACAGCACTAGTCTATGTTTTTGTTTTTGACAAGAATTCCGACAAAAATTGTTTATTTAAATTGAATATTATTCTTAAACATGCCTCATGAGATTTTTAAGTACTTGTAATCTTGATGAAGATACTTTTCTTCTATCTTCTTAAATTTTAGTTTATTAATTTTTCATATGGAGCAGCAGCCTTCTAGTTCCTGCTACATTATTTCTTTCCCACGGGATTGTTACAATAGGCGGATAATTGCCTTCTTTTTTTCATAGAGATCTCCTTAAAAATACAATTTCTCTAAATTCTTATCCTTTCATCTTATTCTTTTTGCAACTCTTTATTAAGAAGCTACATTCAGGATTAATGATCTACTACTTATACTCCGACGATAACTTAAATACAGTCATGGTTTTTCTACTAAAGGCTTTTGTAGCGTTCGCCGGGACTGTTGCAAGGATGCTTTGTGAAAGGGAAAAAATGTGATACCTGTACGAGGTCCGTTGATCCCCATGCGGCGGGTCATTGCCCTCGCCGCTGGACTATCATGGCTAAAGGAAAGACTGAGGATGATGCGATTCCGAAATTATTATCGAAGGATTGGACCGCGTCATTTTGCTGGTCCTAATTCTATCTGCACGAACTTGTCCGAGCTGATTTAATTTATTTAAAGTTGCGCCTTCGCGATCGTTCAACTTCGCAAGTTTCCCTCAATAACGTTCGAACTTGTCGCTCTCAAACATAAAGCTCTTTTATCATAGGCAGACAATCGCAAGCACCAATTCCTGCTTTTGTTGCTCGCGAGAACGGAACTATCGCGGCCACGTTCGAAAGCATTCTACGTTTGCAGCCATTAGTTTGGCACATGTTGTGCGTGGCTATAGTTAGCTTGATGCACCGCCAGAAATTAGAGGCGGGCGCATAGCCATTACGTTCATTGCGGCCAATGTGCTCTTTTTTGCCGTTTCAAAGATGCTCGATAAAAGGACGAAAGGAGATCTTATCCTCTCTCCTGTATAAATCAACATTATGATCTATCAAAGCTGGTATTGCAAATTAGAAGCACTGCATTCACTTCACTGAATCATTCGAGAAAAGAAGAAATGAACGATAACGAGAAATATAACGTTAACCGCGACGTAAATTCTAAACTTTGTCGCGGTCTGCATGCTGTGTCTGCGACTGTGCTGTTACTCGGTTAACGACCCAGGTCGAGTTATCCATTGATTATTTCCCGCCCTTCCTCATTTCAGCTAGTTCGCGTGCGAGATCATTGTTCGTTTCATTGACAGCGATATCGATCATTTTTCGCGAAATAGCAAAATGCCAATCCTCAAATGTTCATAAAACGGTGCATAACAAGGAAAAGAGAATCTTTTTTTTTAATGCAGTTATAAATAATTCAACGCAGAGAGTTTCTTTTAAACGTTTGGAATAAGGGATAACTAAGCGTTATAAATTGGTCATGGAAATTGATGGTTTCTCTCTCTCTCTCTCTCTCTCTCTCTCTCTCTCTCTCTCTCTCTCGATAATCCATGTTCTATGTTTAGCGATTCCTTTCGATCGCTCCCCAAAGAGCCCTGGAAGCCCTTAAAGCGTCCCTGCTCAGACAGCAAGTGAAGTGAGTACCCTTGCGTGTAGTCCACTGTCCGCAACAGATTCTCCAGTCTGTATCATTGAGAAAACCGCAACTGATATCACTAAGACATTCATGTATGGTCTGAAAAACCACAATTCTATATAGACATATATTATTTGCGGTGAAAAATAATCATGTATTTGTCAAAAAAAAACTGTCATTTAAACAAAAGTTACGACATTTAAACAAAAGTTGGCTTAACTTCTGACTGGTTGTATTCCGTGATCTTTTTTTCTCTTTTCAATGAACGTAATTAAGTGATAATTGAATAATTTAATGATTATTAGTTGAGTAACTTTTCTGAATATTTACAATTATTGTTAAATGACATAATATTTACAGTTATTGTTAAATGACATAGACTTTATTCAATTAGACTTCCACTTCCAGGATTGAAAATAAAAATGTGTAGAGAAATTGCTAAGATTGCAACACATGTATCTACATATTTGATACGAATGAAATTATCACTCATGTTACGTAATTGATGTACAATTGACGTCTTTAGAGTACTTGAGGCACGCAACAATTTCTAAATGTATTCATGCGTCTCGAATTTGAAGGAACAGCGAAGAAATTGCTTAATTGTATTTGTTCATACACATATGAAAGAAGTTTCGATCAATATATTAAATTTAAATGTTTATTAAATGTTTATTAAAAAAAACTTAAAATAACAGGACTCTTAATGTTCAAAGTATGACAACATGATATAAAAGGCTAATAAGGCGCAGTAAAAATTATTATTCAAAGATTAAGAAAGCGACTGCTTCGTTACATAATTAGATGAGTTAAGATAGAGACGGAAAATTGCTCGTCAAG
>NW_017259545.1:618441-626481 GCF_001594045.1 Atta colombica | reverse complement strand
TATATATACACATATTATATATATAAGTTATCAAAAAATTTTTAAAACAAGCATAACACGTCTCTCTGGTAAAAACTCACCGGCACTCCGGCAATTGAGAAAATGTTAATATTTCCATGTTAATATTCATATTAATATCCATGTTATTTAATATTTAAAAAAATAATATTTAAAAAAAATTGTCAAATTTTGATGTCAAAAGAAGTAAAAAATTAATATCACAATTGTAAGCGTATAACATCCAATGTATAAAATGAAGAATAAAGAAAAATTTTAATTTTCTTATTTTCTGCAGTTCTTATTTGTTATATTTATTTTTAATTATATTGTTTAATTATAATGTTAAACGAATAATGGAGATTTTTTTATGTTTTCTGACTCTTATTAGCCTTTTATATCATGTTGTCATACTTAAATGTTTATCCGTAAATAGTTACTAACCAAACATAGAGAATTTATGGAAACAATAAGGAAACTTACGAAACATAGTAGACTGCTTTCGATTTCTGAGAGTCGATGAACGCTGTGTGCACGAATACAGGTTGCTTTTTAATTTATACCTTTTAAAGAAAAGTGTGTCGATTCGCGTTACAAGCACTATAAATGGAAGTCCTTTCTACGGTTGCTCATGTACATTTAATGGAAAGTAAAAGTTTAAGAAATTTTTTTTAATTGATCTTTTTCTCGACTGTGCTAAGCAGATAATTTTTAAATCATAACAATTCCATTAAATTTATTAACAAAATTTTATTTGCTGCAAATAATTTGCTGAATTTACAAATTATTTTACTTATACAATAACAGATTGTTTTACTGCGACAGTAAAATATATTATTTAATTGACAGTAAATTCATCTACTTCTATAAATACATTCATTTAAGAATTATCAATCAAACTTGTAATATCAAATAAATGATTACGACAACAACGTTTAATCGCACCTAGTTCAAGTGCAGCTAACAATTTTGCTGTAACTGATTTCTTCTCTTTTATGTAACTTTTCTTCTGTGGCGTTTCCTTATTTTCCTACGTCAATGGAACTAACATAGTTGAAAGCTCTTCCCTGTTTTAAAAGAAAGTAAGAGGTCACAGAAAGAGGAGAAGCGGACGCGGAAGGGGATATCTTTTACATGAGGAACTAACGGTCTGCTGAATTATTTAAGACGTACTTGTGCAGTCTGCGTGAAGCGGATTCCCTTGCGTACGTAACACCGGCGTGCACCCGTGAACACATTCGTCAGCTTCTGCGTACCAACGAGGATCAAATATAACTTTCTCTATTGTATATAACATATTATATAATACATTGTCACAAGTTCGTTATCTTGTATTCCGCACGTAGAACTATTCTATAAGTATTGCATACTTTTTTTGTTAGAAGGCGATAAAGAAATTAGTATTGCTGATGAGATGCGTTTAACATATTATAAATATGTAGTAGTGACGCAATGTTTCGTTACAAAAGCAGACTGTGAAAAATTTAATATTCTATTTTTTTTATATCTTTTTTTAAGTCACGTTATTTGTTGAAGAATTCAATACGTAAAAACTTAAAGAAATTGTTCTTCTCATTTTTTAATTTTCTCTGTTCTCTGTAATCTTAATTAAACAAATTTTTTTAATTTAAGCGTACGAGATGTTATTGCGCATTTATTCATTCAACATTCTCTCAGCATGTATCAAGTATATGTCTTGTGGTGTATGAATACAACGAAGGATTTGTACGGGAGATATCGCGTCTGTTGACCATTCAGAAAAATATCGCGCCATCAAGTCGATACGGCACGTCAGATCCCGACAGTCGATTCGCACTTTGCGTCTGGTAGATAAAAACGAAGCATTCGTTTTATTTACCGGAATATATTACCACGAGCAAGTTTTATACGATGCGATTAGATGTGATAATGACTGCTGCGACGCGAACTTTATTTGCATCTCTAATTTCTGCTTGGCATACGTATCAAAGCCTGACAAATAAATCGCTCTTGTAGAGTAAGCGAAATGAGATACTCTGAAATTAAACGGACGTAACTCGATACTACCTCGTTGTCTTGAAAATCTTAGATCAACGTTGTGTTGACGACAGTAAGTTCCTTGCCCACTGCTTACAATATTCAAATTTCAAATGAATATAATATTAATGTTATATATAACTTTTATGAAATTTTGTTATAGCAAAAAGCACATAGTATATAGCACAGAATATAAGACCGTTCTAAATTTATTTTTTTAGTAAATAAAACTACACTTTTCTTCCATTTCCTCCTTCTAGCATTTAAATATTTAAAACACCAAATTATCGCATCTTTGCATTTTTACGTACATTTCATTACGAAAAACTGACAAGTCAAACGGACTTCAATTGGATAATTATTGATATTCCAGACAACGATTTTTTAATTACATCGAACAACCAAGCATGTACGATAAAAAAAAAAGATATTTTCTTTTCCATGTAAATGACATTCGACATTAGCAAAAAAGCGATGAGACAAGTCGTGTATGAACGTAAAAGTAGCGAAGAACTAACTATCGATTTATCGTTAGACGAGTGCTTCGAGCGCATGACGATAAAACGTTTGCGTCTCGACAAAACCACCTACGGTCGCGGTACGCTGCAGTAGGTTCACCGTTACAACTCCCACCGCGCTTACAAAGCTGTCAGTTTGCATCGTTTCTGCACGCAATATTTTATAACGATGCCAACAATCCGATACTCGAGATATTGTATGTTTTTGCAGTTAATTACGAAAAGCCCACTCGTCTGCATAACTCGGGAGATGTTCTATTTATAATTTCAGATATCCTTTCTTCTGGTTAGATAATCTTTTTACGAGAAACATTGGAAAAATCAGAATGTATACGTATAAATGTATAAAATAAATATCAGAAAAATATATCCGTATGTATATAAAAATATATATGATATATATAAAATTAAAAGTAGAATTCTGTTTTGAATTCTAACGCAAGTTAAGAACCGTCTAATGTTAGCTCACCCTTTATTTCATGAGAGAATTATATTTATACATTCAGATTGTTCCTTAGTAATATTAATAGGATTGGACTATATATTAGAAAGCTATATATTGTTTTGAAACTTCAACGGATTACTCTTGTCCTCTGCACTTTATGGCTTCTATTGTGAGGTTTTTGTAACTACATGCTACAAATATTTGCGTTTGTTATATTGTCGCAATTTCTGTCTCTGTATATCACTCAAGGATATTTACGGGACATTCTACTTGGAGATTGTAACAATCCTGATATTTATTCTCTTCCGTGTAAGCCGAATGTGCGGTTGCTTCATGTCTATTAACTTAGACTTGACTTGGCTTTCATCCTGTGTGAGCCAGACTATTAGATATATTTTAACTTACAGGATGTTTTTAAAATCGTTATTATTTTCATTGTAGATTTTTTGATCGATTTGGAATCTCAACGCAAACATTTTTAAGCGCCCACAATCTTCCAACAATTAAAGACAAAAACAGGAGACCTCCGAAGTAAACTTTAGAAGCGAAAAAATTAATAACAACATCATATTCTTCAGCCAATTACGATTCATATATTGATATGAGTAACAAAGTAGAATTTTAATTCGAATCGTAACTACATATAAATATGTATGATAGAATTGAAATGGTAAATGATGACTACAAAAGTAGTCGAAAAGAGGTTACGGTTAAAAGGGACATCCGGTGGCAATATCCTCTGCAATATCCTGTAGAATCAGTTGAATATAGGTTGCGGTAGGGAGTATCTGGTACATATCTACTCGGAATACGAGGGTTCGAATACAGGAAAAAGGGGTCGATTCAAGGGTGGGAACAGACAAAGATAGTCGGATTTCTGTCAGCTTTTGTTACAGACTGCGCGGCGCCTCACGCGTTCTAAATCTACAGTTAATTACCCGCGAATTGTGCGATCCAAAATAAGCCGGTCAACATGACTCATCTACTTTCCGGAATTAATGTCGATTGTATTGAATACATTTGACAAGAAATTGGGACGAAAATAAATGTTTAAATGTATGAAACGAGATATAAGATCAAATTATTTTTTACATATATTAAAGTTGTTGAATACATGAGTAAAGAAGAATAGACATAAAAAGTTATTATAAAGTCATTAAAAGAAATTTACGATTTAATGACGAAACACTTATATAGATATATCAATTGTAATAATCATTTGAAATCTTTTTGTTCTGTGAAAACACAAAGTTGTTTAGGTATCAAACACATGCATTTCTAAAAATTAATTATCTGAATTGACTTTATTAAGATCTTTTCTCAGCAATTCTGTTGTTGAAAAAGAATTTTGTATACGTTTCTGAAACGTATAAAATTGTATAAAATTTTTCATGCATGAATATGTATAAATATACTTTTGAGGCCACGGGTGTTTTCTATACAAAGATTACGCGTTTCGCGGATTTCCTCCAGATCCATTCTTGGAATGCCAACGTTTCGTAAATCTTGCACTCCATTTCATCAGGGCGAGGAGCAGCCTGATACTGTATCTGTATTATGTATAATTATGCATATGTAATGTTTTTACATTTCTTCAAACTTGATTTTTTTTAAAACAAATAGTACGAAAATTTACATTTTTAATTATTTTTAATGTTTTCACAATACTATTATTATTTCTATTATACTAAAAAGTAATTTTACAGAAGAAAGAAGGCTGTACGAACACGTATGGGCATATTTCATATATAATACATGTAATATATGTTTATAAATATTTATGCGTATTTATGTATGTTTATACATATTCGTGCATGAACAATTTTTTACCGGGTATGTTCTTGGAAAATTTTTAACTAATAATGGGATATCTTATATGCGTTATGTGTACGTGGGATAATCTCTATTTTTCTCTTCTCTCTCGCAGCAGATTACACGTCGTTAATTCCTAGAAATACATTTGCGTGTAGAATTCTACACCTACGTGTCCTTGCATTCCTGTAAATGAACTAATTATGTCGCATCGTAGAAATGTGCTAATATCCGAAGAAGATAAACTTTGATTCGCTGCAAATCTCTTAAGCATTATCATTTACAACACAAAAACTATATAAAAAGATTTCTAGGATCTGATTAAAATTTAATTAAAAGTATAATATTTGCAGGATCGTTTAAAAAATTTGAGTTTTCTCTTACAAGCACATATAACGAAAACGTAAAATTTTATGATAAATATGTTTTGAAATATAATACTTTATATCCTATTCAAGATAAAAAAGAAAATAAAATAGTCGGATTTAAGGAAAAAAAAGAAAGTTACACAAGAAAATCTCGAATAAGCATTATTCCAATGTTTGCTTTGATGTTTATGGCTGTGATATTTAAATTTATTTATTTATTTAACAAGCGTATTTAAATTTATTTGATTTAATGAAAAAAAATATACGAATATAACAAAAATGCGAATGCGGAAAACATGAAAGTTTTTTAAATTTTATTTGAATAATTTATTTTCAGATTTTAAGTAGCATATTTCTTTTTTCAGAGTGATCCTAGTACTGCATTTTTACGGGCAGCTCGTGCTGGGCAACTCGAGAAAGTTTTGGAATACTTGGAATCTGGAGTAGACATTAACGCTTCTAACGCCGTAAGTAAATTGATCTGTCGCTTCCCGTGGATTTTAAAGTAGCGCACAACCGTGTATTATCTCAGTGTCTTGGGAACAATCACTCCTTAACGAGAATGAATTTTATATATTGCAGAATGGCTTAAATGCTTTGCACCTGGCAGCTAAAGATGGCCACTTGGAAATCGTGAGAGAACTCCTAAATCGCGGCGCAATTGTGGACGCCGCTACCAAAAAGGGAAACACGGCATTGCACATAGCTTCTCTTGGTAAGCATATACACGCCTTCATTTTTCTGTCTCTTTTTCTTTCTCTCGTCCTATCTTTATTCGTATGGATCTCGTCGCTTGTTAAATGCATATAGGACAAGGACGCGAGTGATTTTAAATAAATATTTATTTCTCTTGAGGTTTGCGATCTCGCATTGCAAAGTGCGAGATCGATTCCTACGAATAATTCGCGTGACACCGATATTTTCTTTCAGCTGGACAAGAGGAGGTGGTACAAGTGCTAGTACAACGAGGTGCTTCTGTGAATGCACAATCGCAAAATGGGTTCACACCGCTGTACATGGCTGCCCAGGAAAATCATGACTCTGTGGTCAAGTATCTCCTCTGCAAGGGTGCGAATCAAACATTGGCCACCGAGGTTTGTGTGAAATGCTGTTCCATTATTTATCAACGAATTCTCGTCGTTGTCAAACTTTTTAAATATATTTTAAATATATTATTTTTACAAACCTCTATTTTATTTTTAATTAAATTATTATTTAATAATCTAATCTTCAATTATTAAATATGCACGTTTCTCTTCGTACAGGACGGTTTCACTCCATTAGCGGTGGCTATGCAACAGGGTCACGACAAGGTAGTGGCTGTTCTATTAGAAAATGATACCCGTGGTAAAGTTCGATTGCCTGCCCTACACATCGCTGCTAAGAAAGACGACTGCAAAGCGGCTGCCCTACTTTTACAAGTGAGTTATCGTAACGCTTTGTCAGTCACGACTCATATTTTAGACGATAATAGATAGTAATAGATAGAAATTAGTCCTTGTATAATCTCTTTAATTTTTCTCTCATTGTAGAACGACCATAATCCCGATGTAACATCGAAAAGCGGTTTCACTCCGCTTCACATAGCCGCACATTATGGCAACGACCGAATCGCTTCCTTGCTTTATGACAAAGGCGCGGATGTTAACTTCGCTGCAAAGGTACATAATTTTTAGAGAAGAAGAAGGATTAAAATATTATCGAAATATCTCTAAATATACTCTCTTTTTACAATTTCAGCACAATATCACGCCAATGCACGTGGCTGCGAAATGGGGAAAGATTAAAATGGTTAATCTCCTCATGAGCAAGGGAGCAAACATCGAAGCAAAAACGAGAGATGGTTTAACTCCTCTGCACTGCGCGGCCAGATCCGGTCACCACGAAGTAGTTGATATTCTCATCGAGAAGGGGGCACCTATTGGCTCAAAAACAAAGGTACTAAATCGACCACATGCGTTTCACCGACAAAACGTTTCCCTCTTGCCGAGATTAATTATCACTTGGTTTTTGTTGACAGAATGGTCTTGCCCCGTTACACATGGCTTCTCAAGGAGATCACGTTGACGCCGCGAGAATTTTATTGTATCACCGTGCACCCGTGGACGAAGTGACGGTGGATTATTTGACTGCACTGCATGTGGCTGCACACTGCGGTCATGTCCGCGTAGCTAAATTACTTCTTGATAGAAATGCCGACCCTAATGCGCGAGCGCTCAATGGATTTACCCCTCTTCATATTGCATGCAAAAAGAATCGTATAAAAGTCGTCGAACTCCTCCTGAAGCACAAAGCGAGCATCGAAGCTACGACTGAGGTATAACATTTTCAAATTCTTCTCCTCATATTTCTCTTAGCTTCACTTATTACAGTAAATACTTTATTTTATTCCCTGTTTACGACTATATGATTGCAAATATATGAAAATGATTAATGTCATATATATATTTTTTTACAGTCTGGATTAACTCCACTGCACGTAGCGAGTTTTATGGGATGTATGAATATCGTGATTTACTTACTACAACACGAAGCTAGCCCTGATATACCGACAGTAAGAGGCGAAACGCCATTACACTTAGCCGCCAGGGCGAATCAAACTGATATTATTAGGATACTTCTTAGAAACGGCGCCCAAGTCGATGCTAGAGCAAGAGTAAGTTCCATGCTGATTAATAATTGATATGAGTAGCTTTTATCAGTTAAAGATGAATTTGTTATATAATAAAACAGATATAAAGAAATGCGAATTATTCGTAGGAGGAACAAACACCGCTTCATGTCGCTTCCCGTCTGGGTAACGTCGATATTGTGATGTTATTGCTGCAGCATGGTGCGGGCGTAGATGCTACAACGAAAGATTTGTATACACCGCTTCATATCG
>NW_017259545.1:603247-618341 GCF_001594045.1 Atta colombica | reverse complement strand
TATATAACATAACAAGAGATAGATTTCTTTTATAACGTGTTTCTATGATCACACAGGTTGCATCCGTTTTATTAGAAAATAACGCCTCGCTTACCGCAACGACCAAGAAAGGATTTACTCCCTTGCATTTAGCGGCCAAGTACGGCAATATGAACGTAGCTCGATTGTTACTGCAAAAGAATGCGCCTGTTGACGCTCAAGGAAAGGTAAGCACTTTTTAAATTTAGCATTTAAAGATCAAATTAATTGTAAAAAAGTTAACTTGCACGCATTATGCCACATTATTTTATATGTCGGTCTGTGCAGAACGGAGTAACGCCTCTTCATGTAGCCTCTCATTACGATCATCAAAACGTAGCTTTACTTTTACTCGATAAAGGAGCTTCACCACATGCCATGGCTAAGAATGGCCATACACCATTGCATATCGCTGCACGCAAAAATCAGGTACGATCACACAACGGTAATAATTAAGAATGATAGCAAATAAAATTACTTTTGCTTTCAATAGATGGATATTGCGACTACTTTGCTGGAATACGGAGCGAAAGCTAATGCAGAGTCAAAAGCGGGTTTTACGCCGTTACATTTGAGCGCACAAGAAGGCCATACTGATATGTCAACCCTTCTTATCGAGCATAAAGCAGACACAAATCACAAAGCGAAGGTAGATAAAAAAGGAACACGATGTAATTTTCAATTAACTTTTATTTATAAAATCTTACGTTATATTTATTTTTACACTTTACAGAATGGCCTTACGCCTCTACATTTATGCGCACAAGAAGATAAAGTGAACGTCGCATCCATTCTTGTTAAGAATGGTGCTCAGATTGACGCTAAAACTAAGGTAACATAATTAATAAGCTTTCTTGTATTATACACGTAAACTTGTCAAAATAACACATAATCAAAAATAAGAATTCATCCTGATCATGATAATATCAACGTGACTACGATTGTGTTTTTAGTTACAGTATGTTAGCATTTTATGCATAATTAAATTATCGTAGATGACGTAATCTTCACAAGTGATTGTTCATTGCTCTATATTGTCCATTGATAACTTCGAAATAACACCTATCTCCATAACACTGTGTAGTAGCGTGACTGCTATTGGTCTTAAAGCATATCGTTATAAATAAGACTTATTGGATTAAATAGTAAAATAATTCGTGAAATTGTATAAAATTGAACCTAATTATTTAACAGACATTACATCCAATAATACATAAAGAGGTCTTATATCTTGTATTTTCTCTAGGCTGGGTATACGCCATTGCACGTGGCGTCTCACTTTGGTCAGGCAGCTATGGTACGATTTCTCTTAAGATCTGGTGCTGTTGTTGATAGCAGTACCAATGCTGGTTATACTCCTCTTCATCAAGCCGCGCAACAAGGACATACACTTGTTATTAACTTGTTGTTGGAGAGTAAAGCTAAACCGAATGCTGTAACCAATGTAAGTTTTATTTTATGTTTTTTACATTGAAATTCGTTGAAAATTATCAGAATACAATATAATCATATTCGATGTAAATTATTTTTTCACAGAATGGACAGACTGCTTTAGATATCGCACAAAAACTCGGTTATATAAGTGTCATTGAAACGTTGAAAGTTGTCACAGAGACTATCATCACAACAACTCATACCGTTACTATTGAAGAGAAATATAGAGTTCAGGCACCCGAATCCATGCAGGAGACATTTATGAGTGACAGCGAAGACGAGGGCGGTAAGTATTCGTATTTAATCACTAATATCTTTTTGCTGCTTACTATCTCTATTTGCTGCATAATTTAATAATGAAAGTTTGCGATATTGGAACGAAATAAACTGTTATAAAAAATTTAACAAGCGTGTACGCATAAAATATTGATAATGTTGCAATTGTTTTAAAAATAGCTTGTTTCTGATATCGCAATAAATTTTACAAACATATTCTGACAGCTTATTGCTTAGCATAATTATTTTGCCTTGCATATTCGGATTTTAGCATCGACATATAATAGAGCTGATACATGTGAGAGAAAGTAAAATTGATAACACAACAATGCTTTTGCTTAAGTTGATAATACGCATAGAAACGACAGTATCTAACAAACTTTTTTAATTCTTAAGCAAAATTATATATCTTTCTAAATATATCTATATAATTGTGCAAGCAGCACGTTATCGCAATAAATATCGCATAGATAAATAATAAGATGTATAGGTTTTAAAATTACAAAGCTGAAGCTTTTTGGTAGATACAGTATTTGCACGCCAAGAATAAAATTTTTATGAATCATTGCATGGAAGAGAATTACGAAAACTTAATATTAAAGAGTTACGAAAAATAAAAAAGTGTAAGACATGTACAAGTACATGTCTATTTGATACATAAATATTCAATCAATTCGAAGTAATGTGAAGATTAGATAGAAGTAATGAGAATTAGCAATAGAGTTCTGAGAACAAAACAGTCGCATGTTCGCGTGCATGACACAAAAACACCATTAGCATATGAAACTGAAGTTGGCTACCCAATAGAAACTGATATCCTTTCCCCGATCCACACGACCACAACGGTATAAACTATATAAGATAGTCGAGATAAATAGAATTCCAAATTTCAAGAAGAGAAAATTAGCTCTATCTGTCAAAGATTCAGTTTCTTAATTATCTATTAAAGTTATCAAATGGATATCAAAATGTTAAATGGAATCATTTGCTTGATTGTTGCGTTTATGTTATTTTGCAAAAGCATGCACTTAGCCAATATTCACTGGGTTGTATTATATATTTTTATTGAAACTAAAAAATAAATGATCGTAAAACTCTGATCAGGCATATTTAAGAATAAAATACAAATCAAGTCTTTTAAAAAAAAAACAGGATTCGGGATTGTCTATTTTATTTTATTTAATTATTGTTGACTATTTAACGATCAACTTGATATATATTAAAGATCATATATTAAATCATATATTAAATTAAAAGATCGTCTATTTATCTAATAATGTATATATTGATACAGAGCTTGTAGACATGTGTAAAAACTTTCTTTAAAATTAAAAATTTAGTTGATTTAATTATTTTCGACAGTAGGGATTTAAATATCCTCATCCCATCTTGAAATTATATGACGTATTTGTGTGCCTAACAAAAAATAAAGGATGTTCTGTTAGTTCGTAACTTAGCGATTCTCTGTCTGCTTATTTAACAAGCCAGAATCCACGTCATCTCATTGACTCCTGCGTAGCTTCGGTGTTAGTTTTTTTTTTTTTAACAACCCAGTGATAGAGAGCGAAACTTAGAAAAAAGAACAAACAAACAGTGTATATGGTGCAAAATTAGCGTTCTGATGAAACCATGACCTTACCTCGACGGCGTGTACGATGTATGTAGGTGGTGATGAAATCGGCACGGCAGCCATGAATGTGTACGGGCAGCCTCCGCACGCGCAACACGTGTACCTTCCTTCTTACTACCAGGGCCAAATGACCTATACCCGTAAGTTGTCTGTACTCTGTTTCTGTTACACTCTCTCTGTCTTCACGCGTTCCAACACGGAACGTCACCGCGGAAAATATTACGTAGATAATACATTATATGTACACGCTAGCACTGTCGCAAAAAACGTAATCGTCAGAAGATGTGTCATTGTTAATTGTCGTTCTTTTGCCGATGCGACATCCCGCATAGAAATTTTTCTAAATATTCTCCGATATCGATCAGAATGCTTGACACGCCAATTCAATCTAAAAAGATGCATCGGTACTTATTGCAATAAATATTATTAGAGAATTATTATTAATTATATTATTATTATTATTATTATTATTATTATTATTATTATTATTATAATTATTATTATATTATATTATTAGAATTATATTATTAGAGAATTTATATTGATTCATTTTTGTCTTAAATATAAGTTTTTTATCTGGAATTGTAACAGAAATTAGCTCTTTTTTTACAGGGAAAATCGATATATTTTTACATCATTATTTTTATATGAAGTATTGAATTCAATAAAATTGAGAATGAAAGTTACATTAATATATTGATTGCAATTATATTTAATTATTTATTATTAGTATTTCAAATAGTATTTGTTAAAAAATATTAATTGAAATAAAAATTATGATCCACTTTAAATAAGCAGGAGTAATAGTTTTAAATCATTTTTATTAATATAATAAAGATAAAATAATGTTTTTCTTAAATTTTTCTAAGATAATAATAATATTACATTTTTATTTGACAATCTTAAAAAAAAAGCTTTAAAAAATATTAGAGAAGGAGCAAGCGAGATCTTTTTTCTCTTGAAATTGTCTCTTTTTTTATTTAATTTAAGATCGCGTTTGCAAAATATTGCGCTTCTGATCTGAATCTCCATAAATTTTCCAAACGGAGTCCATAATTCTTTTGAGAAATCAGATCTTTTGAGAAATTAGATCGTAGAACGTTTTCTATGTGGGAGCAGCTGCTTCGTTATTTTTGACGATTAGAGCATCGTGACGTAGCGGTATACGACCATCGTAGTATCGATCATCGTCGTCATCGTTATTATTTCGTCGGTAGCGTTCGTACATCCGCATCTCGGATCACGTTCCACTCTTTCACGAGTACATTTCGAGCTAATCGAACTTTCATACATCAGATCTGCGTACAGAGACACGCACAGACACAACTATTCCTCGCCCGCTATTTTTGTCACACATTTATTATTTTCGCATTCATCTTCCTATCATCCTCTCTTTTTCTCCTCTGAATCTTTTATTTTTAATAGTAACAGTCCGATAATATACGAAATTACACTGTGTGAATTATATTCTAAATATCAAGTTACACATCATGATTTTTAATTTAATAGATGTTAGGAGAAGATCATTTAATAAAATTACATTTTACTATTTTACTATTGAAAATTCTTTATATTTATAGAGAAAAGCGTTGTTGAAAACATAATTATATTGTATTGTTTTAATATAAAATCTGAGAAACTTGATATATACGCGATTTTCAGACGATTATAACGATATCGCTGTAATACCTTAAGGATTTATAACATACCTAATGCAGTATTGTATTTTATTGTATTTTCTTAAAGTTCTTTTTCTTAATGGGGAACGTTTAAATGCGAATAATCTTAAATTTCTGATGTTCAAAATATCTAATGTAGTTCTGATATTGTTTACATAATTTTTCCATGGAATACTTTACGATCGATGGAATAATAAACTCTCGGCACGTGTGGTTTCAATTGTGTCGCGTTCCCGGTGCAATCTTATAACTATTATATAAAAAGCAATATGCGATCACCAATGTGATCGTTATCATTATCCCGCGTATGATAAATGGACGGCATTCTTTCGTTACGCTGCTTCAATAAACGTAGGAATTGCTTTTGCTCTTATTTATTGGAACAAATATCTCAAAGAATGCGAGTTAAACGATACGAGTATCGGAATGTTCACTATCATAAAAAATTATAGAGAATATCCTTAGAAAATCTGAATAATAAAAAATGCGAATTTTGCAATGTCAATATTTGCAACAGACATTTCGAGATACAAGGTTTAAAAAAGCTTCTTAGCAAAATTAAAAAGTTTTTCTATGCACATGTGTATAAATTATACAGAATCAACTAGAATACATGATCTTTTTAAATCGAATCGAATTTTAGATGTCAGAAAATTTTCTATATATGCGGATATCATATTTAATACGAACTACGTTTTTATTGTTTTTGCATATTTTGTTCACATGAAATGAATTTAAGTTCAATTTATGCTAGTGAATTTAATCTAGTGAGATCTCCGGACTTATTGCCGGATTTTTCTAGCTTTCCATGCGAGTACGCACTTGCACGTGTCAAAAGTGAACTCACCAAATCGCTCGTAAATTAGGCCGGAAGTAGAGAGGCACATGAATTTAACTCTGCAGGGGGGATCTGGTTCTCTGATTGTGAGATGCGACTTTACGTACATTATAAAAGCAACGAAGAACAGGGCGTGCGGTTACCATTAATGTAATTTACATAATAACGAGTTGCACGATCGTTATACCAGCCGAGGCGCGTTTCGACGTCGTCCTCGTCGACGTCGTCGTCGTCACCATCATTGTAGTTGTACCTACCACACGATACCGCCCTCCACTTCAGCTACCTGTTATGCAACGACCGCCGTGCGTATCACAGCCGCGTTATTAGTGCAGTCAGTCCAACCCCTGCCGCTTGGCGTGTAGCCAAACGCACGGATCCCGGACTGAAATAATCTCGTATTTATATAACGTTACACGCGCGGCGGCCGTCGATTAAGAGAAGAAACAGAGAATAAATAAAGCGTGTGAATTGTAACGCACTCACGCACGCGTCGACGCCCACGCTTGAATTTATCGCATGAACAATATCGCGTTTATCGAGCGCATTTTGAACGGGGTCGATCGTAATCAGCTGAAAATAATATATCGGCGAATTTAGGAAACTGCCGAAAGAAACGATTCTTCGTTCGAAGAAATGGATTGTTTCGCCCACTAAATGCCCTCGAATTAATTGCATTGTCTTTACTTGTGATTATCACGATTAAATTCGTATAACTGATTAATTGGTTGTATCGCAAGAGAAAAAGGATCGTCCTGCCAAACGACAATAAATAATAATTCTATTACGATCCCGTCTTATCTCGCACTGAGCGAGAGCTTTCAAATTTCATTTGCACAATAAACTTTGACCTACGTAATGTCAACGTGATATGTTACAAATTGGCTTTATCTACTAATTGGCGCCACTACGATTTGATCAGATAAATCGCTAGTGAAATAAATCGTTCCCCTCGCGTGTTCTCATCGATTCTTCTCAACGGCAAAGAAAGGCGCCGCGATGTCGATGGCTACTCCGGTACGATAAATAAAGTGGCGGGAAAAGCTCAAAGGCAGCTATTATTATAAAATTGGTGATTCACAGAATGAGGTCACGTTCCTAGCGAGTTGCCGGTCGAACCTGTATCAATCTTCCTTGAACAGTCGCTGTTCCTGACCCCCGTCGACGCCACCGCTGCGAGCACGCGCGCGAAAATAAAGGAAGTATTCAACGCGCCCGTGCTTAACGTAATTAAACGAATTGGATCTAATCGAGTGAATGCTTAGCCGCTGGTCGTCCCATCGACCGTGTGCCAGTACGCGATATTCAAAGTGAGGCCATGGCCTACGGAGCTGATAAGCCATACGGCCGATCAGCTGTCGTGTGATAAGAAGCGAAACAGCGAGTCGAAAACTGTTGATTGATTTTTTGGAAAAAAAAAATGAAAGAAGAAAGACAAATACCGATAATGCGACATGTTGTTGCCGGTTATCACCTTATAATTTGCGGGGTATAAATCTTGTTGTGAAAAATTAAAAATATATTGGATCGCTGCATTTCTATTCATTTCTATGCCACCTGCATATCGAGTGCAGCACGCATTGCATGCGAAGTTCCGGACGGTCTATCGAATGGTTCGTCGCGATAGTGCATCAGTGGGCTAACGACGCTTGAGAGGATACGGAACGCTTCCTCCAGGCTAGGGAAATTCGTCGAAACGAATTCTGCAAGAGAGGAAAAGAAAGACAGAGTGAGGAGAAACGCATCGGCGAACATGGCTAAGGGAAGAGCGAAGAAAAAGAGATTCACGTGCGGCTGTTCGTGCGGGTGTGGCAGCAGGAATAGTGACATATTATGTAAATATCGTGCATCTGTTGCGTTACACCGCAGCCGTCTATTCGCAATATTCGAACGTAATCCTCCGATCGCTCGCGCAAGCGGAAATCGCGAAACAAACGCGAATTTTTCCTTTCTTTGATCGCTTAAGAGAAAATGCCGCTATTTTTATATAAAAAAAATTAAACAGATCGTAATGTAGAACCTTGTAATAATAATACTTGGATATTTATTACTGATAACAAATTAAAAGGGTTTTAAAAACATCGAGAATAACAAGTGGCATTTATTCGGATTTCCTTAGGATTATATATGTTACGCTTTGTGTGATCTGATCCTTTATAAATTTTTCCAATCTAAATCTATGAATTTTTTGTAACTAATTGAACTAATTACGTCCCAGAAATCTTCTTACAATATTACATGTATTTGCTATTTAAAAAAATGAAAAATTTTTAACTTTTTTTCCTTTGATTAATTTCAGATAAAGTTTGTAAAAGTAAAGCTATGTATTAGCAAATATAATTTTATATAAAGTATAAACGAACTTGGATACAGTAGATAGTTATATCGACAGATTTTGAAGTAAGATTTTAAGCTCTCTTACGGAGTTTCGAATAAAGTTGCAGCTCCAAATTAGCAATTTATTGTTAGCTATGTAGTCATCACGTAAATTGCAAATTGATTGTAATCGCGATGCGCAAAAGTGATGTAAACAATTCTTTTTACGCAATATGATGGCTTAAGTTTTCTCCGATAATCAATGCTTACAAAACGATAACGTGTATCGCGCCACGCGACTCTGTTTCCATAACGTTAAGTAACGTACTTAACATTAATAAACATTAAATGCTCACTTCCCACGAGTTTTTGTTCATTCGACATAACACATTCTTTCAATTAAACATTATCTAGCTTGCCAAGTCCATGTTGTTTTACGTCATCGGTTTGAGATACTAATTAAGCTGATCTAATTTTCCGATGCATCTTAAAATTTTGATGTAGTTTTTTTATCGCATTTATAATTTTAAATATTTGGTTTAAATATTTAACTCTGTGTGTGTGCGCGCGTGTGTGTGTGTGTGTGTGTGTGTGTGTATGTGTGTACATATCAATAAGAAGTATCTTGAAAATCTACATTAAATTATTAGCTCGAAGGAAATTTTCCTTATAATGTTATTTTTCATTAAATAGTTTTATTACGTAGAAGTCTCTTTATTAGAAATAATGAGGTTTCCAAAAATCTATTATACAAAATACAAAATCTTTTTATTTTTATATAAACAATTTATTTTTACAAATAATGATCAACATACATTCAAGTAGCAAAAAAGTTTACGATTTACGTAAATATTTCAATATGGCATAAGAATGCAGGATGAATCGGATAGATAATTAAAAGTGCTAAAATACATCGATACATCCTGGAATATCTCGAAATGTTCTTGTTCTAGAGGGATGACACATGTTCAACACGTTACATGTACAACCGTCACATGTTACTCTTCGTTGTGTATTTACTGACGCCGGTGTTACTATTACGTGATAATCAGTGCTTATGAAGAGATAACAGACCACGCCGTATCGCGCCACGCGACCGTGTTTTCGCAAGTTTGTTAATGAAAGCTAAACGCTCGTGCTCTGTAGCTCATTGTTTGGAATTGGAGCCGCGTCGTCCGCGGAATGAATGACGAACATTCTCGGACATAATGCGTATGCATATCGAGATTCGGGTCGCGATTTAAGAGAAATCCACGATGTTCTTTCTCCCTTTAAAAAACTTTTTATACTCTATCATAAATATCCAAAAATATTTGCGACTCCGGAAAAGATCATTTTTTTTAATAATATTATAATAACCAGGGTTGGTTAATATTAATGTCTTTTTTTAACTGAATAAAGTTAAAGTTAATGGCTTTACAAAATTAATAAAGTTAAGTTGAAAGTTGAAGGAATAAAAAATTAACTTAACGTAAGTTAAGTCAATACTTACTTTAACTTAAGTTAAAAAAAAGTTAATTTTGAAAAAAATGATTTTTTAGATCATAATGTCCTAATTTTTCTTAAAATGACATTAAATAACTACAATATAGATTATTAAGTAAATTAAATTTTTTATTTTTTATTCATATGTGATATAAGTATATAACGATATAACTATATAAGTTATATAACTTATATAACTTTAAAAAAACAGCCAGCACATAAAGAAGATACAATATCAGTGACATTATGATCACTTTTTAATAAATCTTAAGTCATAAGAAATTGATCAATTACAATTGAATGCGAGAAGAATATTTGACTGTAATTGGTCAATTTCTTATGATTTACGGTTTAAAACACCTATGTAGATCCGAACTAAGGCTTATAGCATAAGGCATAACCGCAAAAACAATTAGAGGACTGTATTAGCATCTTAAGAAATTACTTAAGATGGTCTTAAAACAATGAACAGATTACGAATCTTATTATATTTTATTATTTTTCTACGATATTTAAAAAAGATAAAAAAATTTTTTAATTTAAAAAAAAGTTAAAAAGTTAACATTTAAAAGTAATTTATTTAAGTTAAAATTTAATGCATTTAAAATTAACTAAATTAAATTAAAAGTTATTAACTTTTTAACTTTTTTTTAATGTTTTAACTTTAATTACTATCCAACTCTAAATAATACTGACATTTTTGTAATAATATTTGAGTATTTATTACCGATAAAATAAAAAATTGAAAATGTTTTTAAAAATGTGGAGAAGAGCAAGTGAGAGATCTATATATTCAGGTTCTCTTAGAGTCACGTTATTTAATTTAATTTTGAGATGCAGATAAAGAATGATAAAGTTTCAAGGCTGAAAGGCCGAAAGATAAAAATAAAAAAGAGAAATTAAGGGAAGAGCGAATGCCAGAGATTTCGAAGAGAACTTTCTAATAATTTTTCAACTTATTAATTTATTATATCTTTGAGTGTCGTTTATTATCTCTTTTTTTTTTTAACATGTTTGAATGTGAACAAATATAACTGATTGCGCTCTGCCATAATTTTGTAGAGCAAACCGCAAACTACAGAATCGTCCCTGATTTCGAGGGGCGCTCTCAGCGCGCATTTAGCACTGAATGCCACTGTTGTTCGAATTCCCGTGTATTTCTGCACGATGTATGAGGTACAGAGGCAGTTATGTAAAATAATTTTACGGTTGTGAAAGAAAAACAGTATTTATTATTTATTCGACTTGAGTTATTATTTGCCGCGTTAATTAACACTTGACGCTTGACGTTGAATGTTGCGTCGTTTGTAAATTGCATCTACAATCTTTTTCTTTGGACTTATAGAGCTCGCATGTGAATGACGATCTCCATATTTTCCATTCGATTTCATGTTTGTGACCGTTTGTTATCGCGTGGATAATACGAGTTAATTGGCAGATAAGACCTCCGTCTTCTGTTCTGATACCAGCTACTATCTCAACGTGATTTGCGTAAAATTCGCGCGATTGCTTCGAGCAGACAGAAGGAACGAATGAGCGAATAACGCGCCAAGATTCGACTTCGTATCGCGAGGTATCGCCAGACTCGCGAGACTCGGATAAAAACATTATTCGCATGCAGCGCGCGTTTCGTTGGCTTGCGCCGCGCGTTCAGTGCCACGCGTTGCATCCGCGGAAAACGTATCGTCCATCTGTCCGCTCGTGAAGACAAAAGTTACGGGAAAGAAAGAAAAAAAGAAAGAGAGAGAAAGAGAACGCAAGAGCGGACGTGTGCATTATCGCGCAACGGGATCAGGTACGATCGCCACGATCGTCTTCCTGCGACGCCGGAAGATCCGGATCCCGAATACGGACGCCGTGAATCGTAATTCCGGCCGCGTCGTCGCGTTTAATAGAGCGGACCGAGGAACGTGACCCGATGATACGCTACTACTGTTACGATACGGCTACTGTTACTACGTGCGCGAATGCGACAATGAAGCGGACGAGGTCCTCCCCTCCGTCAATGATACCGAGGGATATGAATGATGATATCGCGCGACGAACGACGGCGTTCGAGAGACGTTCAAGGACGCCGGAAGTCGGAACTTGCCCGTCGGAAGAGGAGCGCATTCGCGAATCGACGGACTTTCGGTTCTTCCGGCGAATATTTTTAGCGTCTACGCACACAGCCGAGATATGTACAGTCCACAATAAAGTCGTGTATCAGCTTCAGGGTTAATTGCCGTTGCTCGTGGCGAGTCCGACCGAACTGGGTCGGTCGGACTGGTGAACGGATAACAAGCATTGAGGAGATATCATCCCGTTAATGGCCTCACGGCGTTAATAAATGCTCCGTTAATCCCGACAAAGCTCCATGAAAAGATATCGCACTTAAGATCGAATCGCTTCCGCATTTTTCTCTCGCTTCTCCTTGCATGTCCTTCCTTCGGAAGGAACGCTGCGAAGGAAATTAATTGAAACTCCTCTCGCTTCCGAATCAATCAGGATTAATTGAATTAAAGTTTCTCGAACGAGTCGAATCTCTCGAGTCTAAAATAAATTCTGATACGGCGACTTATTTTGCAAGATTTCTAAAGTTCGTACACTTTTTATAAAACATTATCAGTGATATGCGCGGATCAAGGGGAGCGATAAATCGGTAAATAATTGCAACGGACGGGAGAAGATGTTACGAAAAATGTCTCTTTGCGTTATGAATGCGGAATTTATCGATCAAAACTGATCATTGAAATGTATATATTTTGTCACGTGTCATTGAAGCAACTTGATTTTGCGGCGACACGATTACGCTGCATGAATAAAAAGGTCGGTGTTACGCGATCGAAGGAGGTTTTTCCGGCACGCCTCGGCTTCCCTCGTCCCTGAACGTGCATCGTTGAATCTTTCATCGGTGATGATTTTATGAGTGGCGCTCCGATCTGATTAGTTCCCGCGTTAAAACTCTCTCTCTCTCTCTCTCTCTCTCTCTCTCTCTCTCTCTCTGTTATTGCGATTAGTGTGTACTATTCTCGTACATGACGCACGTCAACGTTTTAACTGCACTCAACGAGATTCGACGTGATGATTGTATAGCTTGCCATTTCGCTAGCGTAGTTTGCAACGAAAGATATAGGTCAAAAGCAGAAGCTTTTCAAGAAAAAGAGAGGGAGAGAAAAGGAGAAATAGAAAGAGAGAGAGAGAGAGAGAGAGAGAGAGAGAGAGAGAGAGAGAATGGAGAAGAAAGAGAGAAGCGGAATCGTCACAGCTCTTTGGCTATCGTGTCCTTGAACATTGTTAAAATTAGCGCTTCTACGTTACAATTTCTTACGGCATGGCGCGGCGGCGCAATCATCGTCCGTTTCGAATGTTTACATTAATTTTAGATATTAACGAGCAACACCACAAGTTCCGCGGATAGCTCTTGACGTCACGTCATGGGCGAACCATAAGAGAATGGGGTAATGGCTGAACTGGGTTAGATTTTCCTAGAACTGCGCCGAAATCATTGTGAAATGTAGCTCAGGAATGTCCTCGAAGAACGTGGACGTCGGCGTGCCAAAGATATTTACATCAAATTCGTTGCATTCCGCCGAAAAACAATGAAAGAACTGAGCGAAATTTAAATCACTTGAATTTGAAAAACTATGTTAATTAAGCCATTGATCAAGAAATTGATATTCCAGGTTATCATATTAGTTGCCCCTTCTAATTTCTTTTTTATTATTATGTATCACATATTTTTATAACATTTTAAGTAATATTTTTCAATATGTTTATTATATTTCTTGTATAATATTCTTGACATTGTAATAATTAATGGTTGTTTATTATACATTTCTAGCAACGCTGTTGCAACAATCTCTGCCGTACGTGTATGTTTATTAATTGCCTTTTAAGATTTTTTTCGCTTTAGTCATAGGCGATTCTATTTCAAGAGATAATAAGTCTCACAAGAGAGATACCGAAGATGAGAAAAATACAATGTTTTTCGGAATAATTCTTAAGAAAAAATGCGGTTGTCAAACAATTAACGTGTGAAGTTTCTTTCCAACATTCTCAATCTGCATGCAGATTAAATCCCGCGAAGTTAATTTGTGATTATGATGGTAACGGTACGAAAAACGTTGTGGGAGGCGAATTTGTAGGCTGACCGTTCATTAGATAATCATGACCTACATTCTTGAAACATCTGATAACGCTCATAAAGCGAGTCGTCTCAGTCGTATGAAAAATGTGATACGGTTCATATACGTTCCAACCTCCATCCTACCGCGAATAACTCGTTTATGCGTGCCTCTTGGGTGTGAGGTGTACCTAACCGTGACCTCAATTGATAGAAGGTATGACGTGTTTCGTGACACCCTGTCGTTAGTACGCGACACCCACACACCTTCTCCTCTCCAGTTTTTTGAATAAAATTGGCTGACGCCTGATCTTTATTAGACGTCATTAATGAATGTTTGTTTTATATAAATATAAAATTGAAAGAAATATCTGAAATATCTGAAATATAGGAGTGATTTTGAATTTTGATTAGATTCGGATTAAGTGGACAAAAGAAAAAATTCATTCACTTTAAGTCTCATTTTATCGATGAAATGTTACTAATCTTAATAATCGTTTCTATAATTTATCATTGCATTTATTAATTTCATCACGTACGAGACCATTTTTCTTTATAGTTAAATTCTCTATAATCTCATTCTGCTTTTGTCGCATTGTTATTAAAGGATTCATTTAAATCGCATAGCTTATTCTTCTTTTCGTACCATCAGATGTTCAAAACAGAATGTATAAATTACAAACTTTTACTTACAATTAATATAATTACACAAATATCTTATTTGTGTAACTACATTAATTGTAACAATATCTTGTTTGAGAAGGAGATTATATTTTACATAGCAATAATTTTTGTTATACGATAAAGATAAATAGGATTGAAGCAATGCTATAAATGACTCAGATCCTTTGCAAGACTAAATGTAACCATTATAACTGCACAATATAATAACTGCTCTGTTTTCCATTCGGATCAACGAGTGGTGTCTGCGATTTGAAAACACTTAAGAACACTATTGAAATAATTTAAAATCGCCTGATATATTTAAGCCTAGGTAAATGTTTCTGTTTCGTACATACAAGAATTAATAGAACTAAATCCTTCCAGCGGCAATTGTATACAGTTTTGATTTATTTAGCAAAAATTCTAAATCATTAGACAAGCCACGTGCTCCCCTACAGAAACATCAAACTACAGATATTGCTTTTTCAGCTTCATTGCAATGTATTTGGCATTGGTTTCTTCCTTATTTGCAGGCTCACATAACTCACATTCTCACTTGTACGCATACTTCCGTAGAGAATATATCTTCACATATCGTACAATTTATTTGAACTCGACAATACTCCAAAATATAAAAATCTTATTCGTCT
>NW_017259545.1:564232-603147 GCF_001594045.1 Atta colombica | reverse complement strand
CTCTCTCTCTCTCTCTCTCTCTCTCTCTCTCTCTCTCTCTCTCTCTCTCTCTCTCACGATACATCTACAATATCTGTGTCATTCTGTTTACATTATTAAGTCTAATATTTATCGCAGGTGAAGATCCAATGCTTAGCGACCAACAGCAGTACCGATACATGACTGTTGATGACATGAAGTCCATGGGGGATGACTCGATGCGCGTGAATGTGACGGACGACGAGAGAGATAATCGACATTCCGGAGGTAAGTAAACATATAATTGGGTCCTCACATACATTTCGCCAGATATGTTCGCCACAGTAATATCATCAAGTCTTTATCTGTGCTTTCGAATCTTTTTCATTAATTATTGATGATTTTGCTAAAAATTAGATTTGGAATTTATTCTATATTTACGTATTCTCTCTGTCCCGATATTATTTTTTAAGCGATTTTATCTATCTTATCCATTGTTTATACAATTCTACTGATAATTCGATAATTTTGCTATATTGATAGATTACACGAGGAACGCGAGATAGTAGCTGTATGTTTTGTAGCACTTAATATTCCGCTACGTATCGCAGAACCGAACGTTCAATTATTCTGCACATTGCGTTAATCAGATTAGCTCATCCTCGGAAAATAAATTTAACGTGCATGGCAATGTGTTTTCTAGCGCCAACCATAACAGAGATGATTACGAAAGAACATTATCAACGTACAAACGCGGCCAATCTTAAACCAGACAATGTAGACATCAATAGGCATCCTGTGCATGTCGGGTATGTAATATTTTACATCTACTTTTTTTTATCTCATTTTAGCATTATTAATTAAAATTAAAATAAAGGATATTTAAAATGACGAAATTTCATTTTTTACAATTATATGATTTATTTCGGAATTTTATTTAAATTCTGCAATTTAAGCTCAAAAAGATACATTTTTTGCATCGTATTGAAAAGTTGTGCAACAAATTTTACTGTAAATATTATTGAATTTAAAATTTTTAATACTCGATTAAACCAATAATAAACAATGTAAGGATTACATATAAAGGATTTTTTTAAGTGTTCATGATCGTAATAATTTTTTCTGATTTAACTCAAGTAAATGTTATTTCCTTCTATTGATAATTAAGACATCAAAAAGACATTAATCAGCAAGATCAAATTATAATTGCATGGTGTGCCGTATATAATATTAAAATTATAACATTACGACATGCTCAAAATTCGACGCATATTACTGATGATCTAATATTTACGGATTTGAATTTATTCGACAGTGAGAAAAATGTCTTGCATATATGTAAAATTGAAAACTTCATTAATATAGTATTAATAGTATATACGAAGCAGCTTGGAATGATTATTATTGTTCTACGGAAATCGTCGTTTTTACAATCTCGAGTAAACAAAACAAATATAATATTTTATTTTCTTATTCTATTTTAGAGATTTAAGAGATTTTAGAGATCAGGCTTTAATATTTTTAACGTAATATAATAAGAAAATAGTCTTGATATTGATTTAATGTCAAAATTTCGCTCAGTTTTACACGCACCAATCTTTTTCTATTGTAATTGTGGAGATTTTTAATTTTAGGTGAGATAAAATTATTATCTAATCTAATATCACGGAAAATGCAATCTACGATATATTACGCGGCCTTGTACTCCGATTTACATATCGCGATCGATGCTGTATTGATACTACGAAACAATAATGATGTGTATTATAGTATGATGTAGTTTGTGTGTGGTGAAAGTTTTCTGCTGTGATTAACCTTACAAATGGATTGGCTATCTAATGAATTACTCATTACTTTAATTTGATCATCTTAATTTCTGATTGGTAACAAAACAGATTTTATATAATTATAAGCAATATGGTGGTCGATAATTTTCTTTACTCTTATTTTATTTTAGACATTGTTTCTTTAATCGAGATTATTTATTATTATTGTTGATAAAATCATAAATAAAACATTATAGAATGAACGTGTTAGTAAAATATTAATATGTGAAATATTAAATTGAAAAAAAATATTGAAAGAATAAAATTATGCATTTTGCGAATCTGGATGGAAATGTATACATGATTGTACACAAGTTTCACAATATAAATGGTTTCATATTTATTCTCATGTTGAGCCTAAAGATTTACGTCACTGTTATCAACGATGCGATCGTTGATAATTTATTTGCCTAATATCCATATATCATAATAGATGATGTTTTATTCAAATCGTGTGCAATATTTACTTAATTCGAATCTGTATTAGATTTAGCATACACATTGTGGTATACATTAATTTAGAACTACTTTAGAAAATACTTTTTCGATGTAAATGTGTCCGATATAGAAAGAAAAGAAATATGCCACATGTATGAAAATTTAGCTTAAATATTTCAATTCTCACGAAATATATATTCTCGTTCGTTTATTTCTTAATATATATACATATGTATATTATATATGTCATCATAATATGTATATAATTTAACTTGTTGACTGTGAGACATAATCATATAAGATCGTAACACAACGTAACGTAGTATCGAAACGTAGTATCGAAACACGTAATATATTGTTCATAATGAATTTTTTGTGCTACGATTTGTTTTATATTTAATTCGTAACAGGATTTGCGATTTACAGTCATTCAATCAGCTCAACAAGAACGCTTGATATTCTGGTTACAGCCTGCTTGTTTGTAGCGAAGTTCGATTATTTAGTGTTTAGCATGCTGTTTTTTACATTTCACTTGGACGAACGATTCTTTGATCAATGTACTTTCGTTTATCACTGACAATTTGTATTAACCGCCTGGCTGATTTGGACAGAGTGAAGAATATTCGCAATGATAAAATTTTTTCCTCTTACGTAGAAAATCTTGATCGTTGTTTCGCCTATCTATCTGTTTAACAATGATGCAACATTCTTGATCGAATTATTTCTGCACGTGACACTATATATTCAAAAGAAAAGCACAGAGCACTTCTGTAATGATTAAAAATGAATGTAATGACAACAGAAAAGAGTGCTACTTATATGAGCGAGATAAGCATGAGCATGATAAGCAAGATTATTATTCGGATAATCAAACTTAGTTTTATTTTGAGAATAGCGAGTCCCTAGAGTCCCTATGCACCTCGCTGGCAGCTCTCAGTACCGCACCGAAGGGACAAGGGATGTGGAGGGACAGGTACACCTTTATGTTATCTTCCCTTTCCTGCTGAATTTGATAAACGAGTCTTCTTGTTTTATGAATTTTTTTGCATAATGACAAATTATTATTATGCAAATTGTTATTATTACTAGTGACAATAAACATATTAATATCTATAAAAAAGAAAATTATATTATTGGTTACTTAATAAAAGTAACGGTATACAGTTGTAATTGATCTGTCCAAAAATGAATGACAGGATATTAAGCATGTTAATATTTATAAAAAAAAGAATCGTTCTTCCAACAAATTGTTAAATAGTAGAAAGTAGAAAGAAGATGTCAACGTTGCAATAGTTGCTACTGGATGTTTTTCTCTTGTATAATTATTTTAAGTTAGATTATTTCGCGCGGATTACACGCAACGGAATCTGTTGCGTTAATTAGTTTGTTAATAATTTTGAAGCGATGCAGTTTAAATGAATTTGAATTCTCGAGGACGATCACTGTTCCAGATCACAACAGATTTCGGAGCGTCATTATTTTAAGTTTCTTTCCTCGAAGTACGTGTCTTCTTTTCGCAGAGTGTGAGTGTGTTACGTTTTTCTCTCTACTATAATACATAATTATTATTGTTATTTCTTGTTTCGTAGTCGTGTACAATAGAAAAATGGCTTGCGTGTGATGAGTGCACTTTACGAAGTGATCAGCGACAATCATCATCATCATTATCATCATCATCATTATCATCATTATCATTATTATTATTATTATTATTATTATTATTATTATTATTATTATTATTATTATTATTATCATGAACAGAAGCACATTTTACGAAAACGAAACACAATGGAAACGAATCAAAAGAGATTAAGGAGAAAAAGAATCACATAACGAATCAAATATCTCGTGTAAATTAAATTTGATTTTACGAACAAAAATTTTGTAAAAATGTGCCAATATTAGCGATATATCATCTCTTTATTATATCATCTCATCATCATGTTTATGAACGAATGAATACTAACGCGTTTTTTATTTTGTTCCCGATCCTCTCTGTTATTTTATTTGCGCTACTAGCAGAATTCCACAGTGGAGAAAGTAAGTGATCTTCTCATCAATCTTAGCTTCTGCAGTTTGCCGTGTATATACATCACCTCCTTGATTTTCTTTCGATTATTCTTCTTTCCGTCGTTATACACAGCCTATATATGTCGCCGCACAACCCTCTGTAGTCGCTGATTTTTATTATTCTTAGAAACATCGTACATCATACATCGCTCGGCAAACACAGCTCGTTTAATGAAAGATGAGTCATAAAATTTAATTTCTTGAGAAATCAGTAAAACTTGACATGAAAAAGTGCATAATGAATGGAATAGCAGGCACGTATGCCTTGCACGTATCTGGAATATTTTCTACGTTCTCGGCGATAAATTATTCAATAAAAACATACGTAAACGCGATTTACAGAGGCGTCGACGAATTTAGATGGAACTTAAAATGAAAAACAAATTAATTGCGGCTACTGTTTAGTAACTTCATATTTGAACAACCGTAATAATCGACAAGTGTCAATATCGTGGAAAACATTCTTGCTGAGCTGTCCGCTGCGTGATGTATTGTATATACATTACACAATTCTCTTGTGAATATTTCACAGGCTTATCAGTGAGATTCTCGGCACCGACATCGTTGTATGCGGTAGTTTAAGGGCGACTGAATGAAACCAATTTGTTTTAATCGAATTAGATGACACTTTCGTTGCATTCAATGTCGGTAGTTTGATGCTTGCGACTGTATCACATCCATATGATAGACATCTCACGTAGGAATATTCATAGATTTGGCCTACATATGTAGCCGTTTTATTTATCTCTTATTTTGCCACTTATATATACACAAACACCTTGTATAGCTCGTTTCATCTCATAAAAATGTCCACATGGATTCGACCTGTATAGATGTATAGCTGTTTTATTTATATCTTATTTTGCTGTACATTCCTTTATTGTTGTATACTCTTACTTATTCACATTACATTAAGCCAAAGTAATTAATTTAATTTACGCACAACAATTAGGTGTCGGTAGAATGTAGTTAAATTATCTCACAAATTATCTCACTGTCACTGTAGGAAAGACACGTTACAGTCGATAATATCATGGTATTACCGCGATCAAAGCGCATTGTCTCTAAATTTTAACAATAATTTCATAAAATCATAATCTCCGATTCACAGATATCACGCTTATATAGTACAATTTCTCAAGAATTATGCTTTCTGGCTTTGCGCACTTTTCGTAATAATTAATTACGAGTTATCCAGTGCATTGTGACTGACATTGATGTTAGAATTATATTATATATATATATATAAGCTCAATTTTTTATTTTTTACTGTGGTATTTTTTATTGTGATTTCCATGAAATTGTGGTCAAACATTGCTGTAACACTCTATTCTCTAACTTTTTTATATCGTTTACAGCGGAATCTTTCAGAATACAAATAATATATAATAAAATTGTTCTATTTTCATATGGAAATTAAAGTAAATTGCTGTAAACGTTTAATAGCTCAACGAAACAATAGCACGCGCGCGAAAGTAATGTCGAGGACACACATATTTTTGCGTACCTAAAATAGACCTTGACTGTATGTATCTTGCAAGCAGCCTCCACATATATAATGTAATTTTTTTATTGCAATTTTTTATATTATTCCGAACGATTTCTTATAATGTATGTGTCGTAAGTAAATGAATGTAACGCATTCTCAAAATCTCCTCAGCTTCCTGGTTTCCTTCTTGGTGGATGCAAGAGGCGGTGCGATGCGCGGATGCAGGCATAGTGGCGTCCGCGTGATTGTTCCACCGCGTAAAGCCGCAATGCCTATGCGCGTCACTTGTAGATACCTGAGGAGAGACAAATTGACAAACCCACCTCCCCTGATGGAGGGAGAAGCGTTAGCCAGTCGCATCCTCGAATTAGGTCCTGTCGGTGCAAAATTCTTGGGGTATGTTCTTCAAACATTTTTCATGATTTTATTTTTTTGTTTCGATTACTTTCGGTTTATACTTATTGCGTATTTTCGTACTAACGATAAATATAAAGTATAACTGAAGATTTGCCTTTTAGAATAATTTTATTATTTATTATACAATTGATGATTATGACGACAAATCCTTTTCAAATGTTAAGACATGTTTTTGTACAGCCCTGTTATCATAGAAGTACCACATTTCGCGTCGCTGCGCGGAAAGGAACGAGAAATAGTAATTCTACGATCAGACAACGGAGAGACCTGGCGCGAGCATACCTTGGAAGCCAGCGAGGAGGCTGTACAAGATGTGCTTAACGAGAGCTTTGAGGGAGAAGGTATGATTCAAATTTCCTTTCTACGATTCCCAAGTGATTCCCAAGTGAGAACAAACATTGAGTTAAAGGACATTTACATTTCCAGAGCTAAGCCAGCTAGAAGATCTCCAAACGTCTCGTATCGTAAGGATACTCACTGTAGATTTCCCACATTACTTCGCGGTAGTATCTCGCATCCGGCAAGAGGTCCATGCGGTTGGTCCCGAAGGCGGCACCGTGTCGTCATCCGCTGTACCACAAGTACAAGCTGTCTTCCCGCAAGCGGCCCTTACTAAGAAGATCAGAGTCGGTCTGCAGGTATTTTTCCGTTTCTCTTCATTCGATTAAATATATTATATTTACATTCCCATCTGCATCTTTGGCATTTAAATACGTTTAGTTACTTACCATATAGGCAAAGAAATTGATCATTTTTTAATTTTAAAATTTTAATCGCCTACGTCTCTATAAATTAAGAAATTAAAACTTTTGGTTTAAAAAGCAAAAATAAATAATTGATTATAATCTAATAATATTCTCCAAACCTAGACCTTTCCACAAGTTATTTATTGTAACATATAGGCACATCCTATACCGGCGGATCTGGTGGCCAAATTACTTGGAAATAGAGTGGCTGTGTCGCCGATTGTTACCGTCGAACCGAGACGAAGAAAGTTCCACAAGCCGATAACTTTAACTATTCCAGTACCACAGGCGGCTAATAAAGGCATGATCAACCAATACTCCGGAGATGCGCCGACTTTGAGACTCCTGTGCAGCATAACTGGTAATATATGCTTGCACGTAACATTGTAGAGCAGCGTACCGTCTTACTGGAAAATCTCTTACCGATAAACGGCTGAATTAATATTATACACCGCATACACCTTTGGTGTACATATATGCTCTTGCCGAACTTACATTGCGCATTCGAGTATCTATTCGGGGATTTAATTGTAGTTTAGCAAGCATGAACGCAGTCGGTAGGCTATCTTGTCTGTTCTCAGGTCGCTCGGGACTACGATCGAACCAAGTATCGTACGTTGCACGAGAGGATTGCTTAAATGGTAGCAGCACTTTTGTAACTCATTTATGTTTAGTATGGTAAACGTAAATGTCTGTACGATTCCTAACTTGCACTAGTATGTAAAAATGTTTCAGTATGATTTTTCACTTAAACATTTTCATTTAAATGGGAAAAATCGATTTATGTATGTGAATGTTGGAAGATATGTCATGTTTTGTCTTAAATAATTTCTTTTGTTATCCATTATCGAGATATGTCCCGAGCATCTTCGGATAGAGATTTAAAAGGGAGATGGTAGCTGCATGTTTCATAGAAACATTTCGTTGAGTATCATTATTGTATACATATCTTGTTGTGATTCATTGTTAATGCTTGCATATTGTTAGGATTGAGTCATTTAGGTATGGATTATCAATTAAAGTAGATAACATTTTACTATACCTAGCCCATTGTTAAGAGTTAACTTTAAATGTGTTTCAGCACATTCGTTTGTCTGGTAATCGCTTTAATATATTAGTAATTTGTGACTTATATGAAGTTATACTCGTGATATATGTACATATATGTAGGTATATGTATATGTATATATGAGATTATATATAATGTCCTTTATAATACCCAATCATATAATCTAAAAAGATTTATATAACAATATTACATATACACTGAATACTATCACATTTAATTTTATTTTAATCGTAATCTATTAAAAATATATTTCAAGTATTAATATTACAATATCCCTAAAATCGTTCTCAGAAAAAAATACATAATTGTGATTTTTTTATCTTTCTTTTAAAATTTCTTTTAATGTCATTATTTTAATCATTTTTTTAAATAAAATAACAAATACATATTGATTAATACTTTAGGATAGTATTTTTCCTATTTATCACTTAATTTTTATCTTAAATTCATACACCTATAATTGCTTTCTACACATTTCGTATATAACGCTTCCTCTTGATTTTGCAAGCATTATCATTTAGTCGATCATGTATTTATTTTTATATTACATTCACACATTGATAAAAAGCACCTAACAACAGCGCACTTACAGCGACCGTTTTTAAATGCGAAGTTTCCTTTGTCTGATTTGAATGAATTATTAATTATTATTAATATCCAACATTATTTATGCATATCCCCTGATTTGTATTCAATTAATTGCTCGTATTTAATCTCGGTCGTGCAATATACCACACACATTTCACTTTTGTCACCTGCGCATTTGCAACACGGACATATTTTAATAATGTTATTGGACTTGGCATGTATGTCGTTCAGGGGGTCAGACTCGGGCAGTCTGGGAGGATGTCACAGGCTCGACGCCGTTGACCTTTGTGAAAGATTGCGTTTCCTTCACCACCACAGTTTCCGCCCGCTTCTGGTTAATGGACTGCCGTAACATTTCCGATGCCACGAAAATGGCCACGGAACTATACACGCACGCGACACATGTGCCCTTTATGGCTAAGTACGTTTCAATTGATGTGATATATATGTGTGACATATATAAATTTTTAGTAATAAATTACATAGAAATGCAAATTATACAGGAAGTAATTATTTTGATACTTGCTTTACGATAGATTCGTCGTGTTTGCAAAACGAGTAGATCCATTGGAAGCGAGACTACGTGTATTCTGTATGACGGACGACAAAGAAGACAAAACTTTAGAGCATCAGGAACATTTTACAGAAGTTGCAAAGAGTAGAGACGTCGAGGTAACTGTCGACAATAAAAATGCCGTTAAAGTGTTCGTGAGTTATGCATAGTATATGCTTCTTAGTTACTTAAGATGTCATTAAATTTTTTAATGCTGTAGGTTCTTGAAGGAAAAACGCAATACATGGAATTTTCGGGAAATCTTGTACCCGTTCTGAAAACGGGTGAACAGCTGCAATTACCGTTTAGAGCTTTCAAGGAAAATAGAGTTCCGTTTACCGCAAGAATAAAGGATCCGGATGCCGCTGATATGATGGGTCGAATTATGTTTATGAGCGAACCTAAAGTTCCGAGAGGTGAACTGCCGCAAACGCCAATCTGTACACTAAATATTTTGCTGCCGGAAAAAATTTCTCCGGATACCGCGGTCTCCGAGCTTGATTTGTTGGAATTGTCAAAGAACTACAGTTTCCTACGAGATGGTGGAATAAGTATGTGAAACTATAACAATGTGTATAATAAAATGAAAATTAATTATTAATTTTCATTTGTTATCAAAATTTTCTTCTATTTTATACATCAAATATTATTTTTAGGCAGACCAGATGCAATACATAGAGCGACCATTCGATTAACAGATATCGCCAATCTATTGGATAAAGATTGGGAACCATTAGCAGAAGAATTGAATATCCCACCTAACGACGTGGCTCTAATAAAACAAGAATACCCCGATAAACCTGCACAACAGGCCGCTGCCATGTTCAAAATCTGGCAAAACAGTGGAAACAAAGCCACAGGTGAGACATTACGTAATTTATTTACCTTTACATCATAGCGTGTTAATTTTCGGTGAATAAGAGTTGTGATAGCTTGCCTTGATAACTTTAAAAAAAACTTGTTTCCCAGCAAGATCAATTAATTAGACACGCGCGCTATAGTTGAGTCAGGCGTGAGGAATCTTTTCTAGCAACGTAGATATGTGATGATCTCATTGTGCATTATTATGCCTGACATAAGTCTACACGCTTCGTTCCCTCTCCTTCCTTCCTGCTAATGGCATTGACTTGCACATAACTCACGGTGTTTCTGCAATCAGCAGAAATAACAAGTAGTCGTGATTCCGCAGTACGTGATCGACAGTCGTGCAGTGAAAGTGATTAAATTCTGCTACTTCTTTATTTATATCGATTTTACATATCTCCGAATTACTTGTATTTATGTGAATCTGTATTGCCGAGATTATTTAATATTTTTTTGATATATTTCTTGCGGAAAAATTCTCGGGAAAATAATACGCGTTTTAAGATTGTTCTATTTTAAATTTGTTAAATTTTAATTATTTTGATTTTAAAAAATATATAAATATATAAATAGAAAAAAGAAAACGATGTTTATAACTTTATATCAAGAATATGAAAATTATAATCGTTATACAAGCGAACTCCTAATAATATTTCGAAGATGTCCTTACCAACGTTCGCAAAATGCAATACATTCAGGTCTGTGTAAAATTTAAAAAAAAGTGAATAAGAATATAATAATTGGTTATAAATTTTAATGATACAAATATCGAATCCTTGTAAATGTATCCTTGCTTTTAAAATTATTTAACACTTGTAATATTTAAAATACATAGAAAACAATTTGTAACATTACATACATGTATTAAAATAAATATTAATAATATATTGATTTATAGTGTACTTAAAAAAAAATATACTTAAAAAAATATATAAAATTCATATTGATGATTGAAATATCACGTCCTTTATTTGCAGGAAACACGTTAGAAAAAGCTCTTAATAAGATCGGACGAGAAGATATAGTAAACAAATGTATCTTCAATGTTGAGTTAGTGACTGACGACGTTGAAAAAGCTGTGGCGAGAGTCAGACTGGATCAGCCAGGATTTGATTCTCTTAAGGAGGAATTAGGACCGTCGAGAGACACGTCACTTCGCCGTGATGCAACTATGGATCCTAAAATGGACCCTGATTATGAAGAGTCTGACAGAATGAAGGTGCGCACTTTATGTAAATCTGGGAGAGAGAGAGAATCTATATGCATAATTGTATAATTCAAATCGTCATGCAACAAAACAAACTATCATTAATAAAAGATGCTATTTTATCGTTTGACCTTATTCTCGTTATCTAACGAATACTATTATTGAGCACAATTGAAGAAGATACTATCCACTTCACTTTATATCTTGTAATAGCTCTTTTATGTATGCTACAACAGTTAAAAGGCTTATACATAACAGTAATTTACTCAAATAACTACTTCTCCAAGAGCGTGGGATTCTTATAATCACCAAGATAAAGCGCAATTCTCTCTTTATTCCAGGACTCTGAATCATTGGAGGATCTCAGTATCACTGGCACACACGATAAACGTAAGTGCAAATAGTAATATTTATAAATTTAATTTTATTATTACTCGCTCTTGCATTGCGTTTTAACGTTACATATACAATTTGTCAAAAATTATTCAATATTATACATTATTATACATTCTTCTATTATATTACAATACATACTGCAATAAAAAATGTGACGTCACGGCTCACAATACTTGAATGAATGATGCACGCTACGCCACAACGCGTGTTATATAGTTATCAAATACACAGAATGAACACTTTTACTCGTGCTTACTTAGAAAACGTGTTAGTCAACGCTTGCCGAGCAATTTTACTGTGGCCACATATATCCATTACATTCGTCATGCAATGTCTCACATCAGCTCGCGTTACCTCCGTGTCTCTTCGTTTACGCATTTTCTGCACTTCACAGCCAAAGAGCACATCACAATCACAAACGGCACTGTATTCAACGGAACCTCGACCCCCATCAAAGACAAATATGCGAGCGACGAGAAAGAGCTCAGCGACATGATGGCTGATTACCTTGAGCACAAATGCCATACGACCGACACGATGAGCAAAAAGTTGCGCGACGAAGTGGACGATCCGGAGAAAAAACGTCAGAAAGCGATCGCCGATGCCAACAAGATAGTCTCTGGTAAGTGAGCTTTTGAAAGCGATTGGAATGAACGGTGCGGGTTGAGGGGCCGTGCTTATAATACTCCTGGCAAAGAATCGGCAGCCGTTAATCGAGTTTTAGCGGAGTTAAAAATCGCCAAATCGAGATTACATTTATACATACATATACTATAAATTCAGCAGCATGATTGGATTAATGCTGCGGGCGCACGCTTGATCCTAAGGGATCGTCTTACTCGTATTAACCATGTGTCGATGAACTGCGTTTCGCCGAACTCGCTAAACCTCATTAGATCGGAAATACCTTTCCTTTTTAGTGATATCGTGTTCATAGTTATGAAGTCTATTCGCTTAAAAATTTTCAAATAATGCACGAGATGTACAACTATGTTTCTCAAATAGCTTTATACATTTATTTGCGTTTAGCATTATTGTCTTTTCTCTTAATGATACTGTTTTTCGGTGAATTTTCTTGTACATTCCTAGACGAATGTTATTTCTTCATTTGTAAAAATGATACATGTTATTGTTATGCAGTTATGTCACAACAAATGCACATAATTACTTTTAATTGTATTGGCGTATAGACTATTATATGCCAATAACATAGGTTCGAAGCAGCTATATTTCAATGCTAATCTATTTCGTACATTGAATTTTCACTTGTGATTTATTATTGTCATTTATGATGCAAGCTTTAATTTTTTGTACGTAAGTATTCAATCAACAGTGTGCACGATCTTATTTCAGCGAAACGTTGCGGTTGAATAAAAGCTAATACAATGAATAAGGAATATTATTATTATGATTGTGGACACGATTCACGTCAATGCATAAAAATTTGTCTCAGCTTATAAAGAACAACGTACGTTTGCAGAGTGCAAGTAACGTACGTGAGCACTAAACATTTGTCTCTACGCCGTCCACTCACAGGTTCTGGAAGCCAATGCGGATCTCTTCAGAATTTTACCAGCTTGCTTTTATTTTAATATAAATAATAACGGATTATTTTATCTCGGCCTATCTCAAACAGCTGTTACTTATATTATATACAATAATTTTTATATACTTCATTTAATCATCCCCACTAATATCCTTAATATTTCGCGAACACTTTTAGATTAATTTGTTTCAGCAAGGTTTCGCTGCAATTATTTGGCGTTGCATGAATGGCCAACATGTGGGCCTAATTGTGTGCGCGCACGGAGCAGCTGTCATTAGAAAAGATCGTTGTCGCATAGGCCATCAGAATATCGTTTCCTTTACCTATAACAGATAAATTAAAAATTACTAAAGTCATTACTAATAGCAATTGACTGTTGTTGTTATTTAAAACAGTAATCAAGAGTTCTTTGTGAAGCTGAATATATGTCCAATTTATATTCTCTAACAGCTTCATTTTAGTACCTTTAGCGTTCATTTCATAATTAATATTATAATACTAATTGTAATATTTTCACAGAAAAACATTTCGAAATTGCAAGCTACTGAGAACGTTTCAATACAATTTATTGAAAAATCAAAGTACGTATGTACGTTACCAGTATTGATTGTTGGTAGCAATTGATGTTACTTCTCCTTCTTGAATCACATTTGCCTTGCGTATATAACGATGTAGTGAGAAGATGGCTGCTCCACAGCACATACACTTCACGCACAAACCACACTACTACAGTCTAACCGCAGTTCAATCAAAAGAGCAATCAAAGAGCGAGCCAGCTTACACTAATGATGACGAAATTGACAATAAAATTGTGTTCCTTTATTTTGCTATCACGTATATAGATGCCTAAAATATATTATACTTAATTAACAGGTGTAATAGCAGACGCAGAGAAAGAGAAGGGGAAGTTAGCGAAGGAAGGGTGGTCGGTGGTTTATGATGATGATGATGATGATGCGCGGGACAATAAAGAGGCGCGGGGTGCAATAGGGCAGACTGCAATTAATGTTCATTTAAATCAAGCGGCCACCGAGCCGGAAGGTTTCGTTCCCAAATTAGAGCAAATTCCTAGTATCGAACCGCCGATGATTAAACAATATCGTGATAGGACGCCGGATCCCAAAGTTAGCACTTCAAAAACAATAGTTTCTGTTAGTGACGATCCGAAAGTAGATCAGACAGTAATAACTAAGACTACGGTAATAAAACAGACTCCGACTGAGACCGTGACTACAAAAGAAACGGTAATAGTTTCCCCCGATAAAAAAGACGTTGTTAGCGAGAAAGAGAAATTATCTAAGGAGGGTAAGGAAGTCGACGAAAAGTTGGGCGCAGTTCCTACGGACGCGATTGTTACGCAAAAAACGGTAAAGGTCGACACAATAATTCGAATTGATCAAAAGAAGTCAGAAATAAAAACTCCAGCAGACAGGAATAAAGATAAAGATAAGGAGAAGGAGAAGGATAAAGAGACTGTTACGAAGATTGTGAAAACAGCTTATGAAGATGTTTATAATGTGCCGCATTCGGCAGACAGCACGGAAGAAAAATCAGACGAAGAGAAGAAAACAAAGGATAAGAGCGGTGGAATTTTTTCAGGAATTTTTAAAGGCTCCAAATTGAAGAGAGGCAAGAAAGGTTCAAAGGACACGTCCTTTGACAGTGGTGATGAGGAATCGAAGGCTGTCCTAACGAAAGTTTCTGAACAGCAGCCAGAATTTCCTTCTACCGAAGTAATGGATTCGTATTTTGACAGCAGATTACCAGAAATCACAACTGCACCCGATGTAAGATCAGCTACTGTAGAATTTTTAGAAGATTCTCGACGAATCGCTGCAGGTATGCATGTACCTTATGAAGGTCTTGCTAAGCCAGTGGAGAAAGAAGACAAAAAAACAGAGGCTGCTGAGACCGATGATGACGGTAAGGATAAGACGAGCTTTTTCTCGAGTTTGTTCAAAAGTAAGTCTAAAAAAGATGAAGATGAATCTGTCTTACCTGTTATTCATGTTGAGAAACCTAAAGAATCTGCAGAACAAATCGCAAAAAAAGAAAAGAAAAAGCTGGCAGCAATCGCAAAGGAAAACGAGGAATTATTGGAATTACAAATGAAGGAAAAGGAGAAAGAGATCGAAGCATCTCAGATTGTCGAAGTGCCTAGCATAATCGAAAAAGAAACGGAAAAAGCCATGAAAACTGGCGCGAAAGTCATCGAGGATACTAAAAGCAAAGCAAAGATCATTTCAACGGATGAACAGTCACCTAGTAAGGATGACGAAAAAGAAGAAGATCAAGTAAAGGAGAAGAGTAGTTTCTTCGGCATCTTTAAGAGTCCAAAATCCAAGGACAAAAAGCTCAAATCGAAGGAAACATCTTTTGACAGCGGCGATGAGGAAATCAAAGCCGTAACGGAGAAACTCTTGGATGATACGCGGAAAGTTGCTGAAGATTCTAGCGTGTTACCAATTGTGTACAAAAGCGATGGCACAAAAGTCACTCCCAAAGAAGAGGTACGTACTTTCATGTCGACTACTCATTACGACGATATTCCTGCGGATAAAGTCAGTAAATCTTATGATGTTGTACAAACCACGATAAAGGCTGGGAAGACCATCCACGAAGAGGTAAACGGGAAAGCGGACATTGACAAGGAGAAAATTCAAAAGGAAGAAAAAAAAGATGTCAAAAAACCTGCTGCAGAAATAAAATCCCATACGTCAGAACCGAAAGCATCCGAGACGGAAAAAGAGATGAGCGATGATATCAAAGAAAAGAGTGGCGGCTTTTTCGGTATGTTTAAGAGCCCGAAACTCAAAAGTAAAAAGAGAAGCAGATCCCGAGAGCATAGTTCTTCGAAGGAGACCTCTTTTGATAGCGGAGACGAAGACATTCGATTGGCAACGGCGAAACTTCTAGAAGACACAATACAGATGGCAGAGAACTTGAAGCAAGCTGAAGAAGAGTTACCAGAGAGTGTTACAAGAACTCCGCCTATAGATGAGAAGATAAAAAAATCTATCATTCCCGAAGATGAAGCTGTTGAAAAAGATAAGGGAAGCGGCATTTTCGGTATATTTAGAAGTCCCAAACAAGCGAGAAGTTCCAGATCCAGGAGTAGATCTAAGGAGAAGACACCTTCGCTCGAATTGCCAGATAGTGGCCACGAAGACTTACGAAAAGTAACTGCAGCGTTCCTGGAAGATTCACGGAATATGGCAAATATCATGGGCGAATTGACAAATTCGAAAGATAAAGATGATAAATTATCAACAGAGATAAAAAAAGTTGATCAGCACATCACAATTGCAGCAGAAGACGTTAGTAAAGCTGTTAAGGATAGTAAAGACGTGATTGCCAAAAAAGTAGAAGAGAAAACACGCGATGTCGTCGATAGCGCTGAAACTGCAAAAGACAAAACGACTAAGGAAGTAAAAAAAGCAAAAGATAAAGGTACAGGATTCCTATCGGGGATATTTAAAGGTGCGAAGCATGCCGTAGAGGAAACATCCGACGACATCAAGGAATTCTTAGACGATACGAAGAAAGAAGCTGCTTTAGAGGAAGCACGAGCCAAAGAAGTGGCAGTCACTAGCTTGAAAAATCTGGAAGCGAAAAAAGATGCTTTAGTAACAGGCGCGAAGGACATTGCTGATAGAACCGACATTAAAGAATCCAAAGATAAGACGGTGTCCATTGTGAAAGGAAAGAAAGAAAAAGTCTCGGAGAAAATTTCGAAAGATGTAGAGAAGACAGATCATGCAAAAGCAACTACTGAAAAAGCTATAACAGATACAAAGAAAGTAGATGAAAAAATAGAAAGCACTGCGAAGGATGTTGTACAAGCAGATACAGAAATTAAAGATGCAATTATTACAGAAATAAAGGAGGATGCAAAAATGGAAGAAAAATTATCATCCGAAGTTGAATCAGCTGAAGGTACTGCAGCATCTGCTAAAGACAAAGCTACCAAAGAAACGAAAAAAATTAAAGAGAAAGGAAGCGGTTTCTTCTCTGGTATATTCAAAGGGGTGAAACATGCCGTAGAAGATGCAGCTGATGATGTTAAAGAATTTATGGATGAAGCGAAAAAGGAAGCTGTATTAGAAGAAGAACGAGTTAAAGAAAAGGCTGCTGCAAGTCTGAAAGATAAAAAAGACATTGCTGTGAGTAAAGCTCAAGAAACTACAGATAAAGCTGTCGATAAAGCAAAAGAAGTAAAAGATAAAACCATTTCTGCAGTAAAAGACACAAAAGATAAAGTTGTCGAGGAAGTTTCCAAAGCTGCACAAAAAGTTGCTGACGCTACGGACACTGGTGAAAAAGTAGCAGATGAAACGAAAAAAATCGAAGAAAAAATAGAGGAAATTGCGACAGAAGTTGCACAAGCTGCCAAAGATACTAAAGATGCAGCAATCAAAGAGGTAAAAGATGACACAAAGTTAGTGAAAGAAAAATTAACAACTGGCGCTGATGCGGCAGCAGAAGCTGCGGAAAGCGCAAAGGAAAAAGTAACAAAAGAAACAAAGAAAGCTAAAGAAAAAACAACTGGTTTCTTCTCTGGTATTTTTAAAGGTGCGAAACACACTATAGATGATGCGACAGATGACGTTAAAGAATTCTTGGATGAGACGAAAAAAGAAGCTGAAATGGAAGAAGAACATGTCAAAGAAAAGGTTGCTGCAAGTCTAAAAGATCTAAAAGATAAAAAAGACACAGCTGTTAGTGAAGTTCAAGAAACTGTGGACAAAGTTGCCGATAGAGTGAAAGAAACAAAAGACAAAACTGCCGAAAAAATGAAAGAAACAAAAGACAAAACAGTTTCTGCATTAAAAGACCAAAAGGATAAAGTTGTCGAGAAAGTTTTCAAAGATGCACAGAAAGTTGCCGACACTACGAAAGCAGCTAGTGAGAAAGTAACAGATGAAACGAAGAAAATTGGAGAAAAAATAGAGGAAACTTCGGCAGATGTTGCACAAGCTGCCAAGGATACTAAAGATGCAATAACTAAAGAGATAAAAGATGATACAAAAGCAGTAAAAGGAAAATTAGCGGCTGGCGCTGATGCGGCAGCAGAAGCTGCGGATAGCGCAAAGGAAAAAGTGACAAAAGAAACAAAGAAAGCTAAAGAAAAAACAACTGGTTTCTTCTCTGGTATTTTTAAAGGTGCGAAACACACTATAGATGATGCGACAGATGACGTTAAAGAATTCTTGGATGAGACGAAAAAAGAAGCTGAAATAGAAGAAGAACATGCCAAAGAAAAGATTGCTGCAAATCTAAAAGATCTAAAAGATAAAAAAGACACAGCTGTTAGTGAAGTTCAAGAAACTGTGGACAAAGTTGCCGATAGAGTGAAAGAAACAAAAGACAAAACTGCCGAAAAAATGAAAGAAACAAAAGACAAAACAGTTTCTGCATTAAAAGACCAAAAGGATAAAGTTGTCGAGAAAGTTTCCAAAGATGCACAGAAAGTTGCCGACGCTACGAAAGCAGCTAGTGAGAAAGTAACAGATGAAACGAAGAAAATTGGAGAAAAAATAGAAGAAACTTCGGCAGATGTTGCACAAGCTGCCAGGAATACTAAAGATGCATTAATTAAAGAGGTAAGTGATGATACAAAGTTAATGAAAGGAAAATTAGCAGCCGGCGCTGATGTGGCAACAGAAGCTGCGGACAGCGCAATGGAAAAAGTGACAAAAGAAACAAAGAAAACTAAAGAAAAAACAACTGGTTTCTTCTCCGGTATATTTAAAGGTGCGAAACACACTATAGATGATGCGACAGATGACGTTAAAGAATTCTTGGATGAGACGAAAAAAGAAGCTGAAATGGAAGAACGCGCCAAAGAAAAGATTTCTGCAAATCTAAAAGATCTGAAAGACAAAAAAGACAATGTTGTTAGCGAAATTGAAGAAACTGTGGACAAAACCGATGAAAAAATGAAAGAAGCAAAAGACACAACAGTTTCTGCATTAAAAGACCAAAAGAATAAAGTTGTCGAGGAAGTTTCCAAAGATGTACAGAAAGTTGTCGACGCTACGAAAACAACTGGTGAGAAAGTAGCAGATGAAACAAAGAAAATCGGAGAAAAAATCGAGAAAACTTCGACAGATGTTGCACAAGCTGCTAAGGATACTAAAAATGCAGTAATTAAAGAGGTAAAAGATGATACAAAGTTAGTGAAAGAAAAATTAGTAGCTGGCGCTGATGCGACAACAGAAGCTGCGGATAATGTAAAGGAAAAAATGACAAAAGAAACAAAGAAAACTAAAGAAAAAACAATTGGTTTCTTTTCCGGTATATTTAAAGGTGCGAAACACGCTACAGAAGATGTGACAGATGATATTAAAGAATTCCTGGATGAGACGAAAAAAGAAGCTGAAATGGAAGAAGAACGTGCCAAAGAAAAGGCTGCTGCAAGTCTGAAAGATCTGAAAGATAAAAAAGATACTGCTGTTAGTGGAATTCAAGAAACATTGGACAAAGCTGCCGATAAAGTAAAAGAAGCAAAAGACAAAAAAGATAAAGTTATCGAGGTTTCTGCAATAAAAGACAGAAAAGATAAAGTTATCGAGGAAGTTTCCAAAGATGCGCAGAAAGTTGCCGATGCCACGAAAGCAGCTGGTGAAAAAGTAGCAGATGAAACGAAGGAAATCGGAGAAAAAATGGAGAAAACTGCGACAGAAGTTGCACAATCTGCAAGGGATACTAAAGATGCAACAATTAAAGTAAAAGAAGATACCAAATTGATAAAAGAAAAATTAGCAACAGGCGCTGATGCGGCAACAGAAGCTGTGGATAATGCAAAGGAAAAAGTGACAAAAGAAACAAAGAAAGCTAAAGAAAAAACAACTGGTTTCTTCTCCGGTATTTTTAAAGGTGCGAAACACGCCGTAGAAGATGCGACAGATGATGTTAAAGAATTTTTGGATGAGACGAAAAAAGAAGCTGAACTGGAAGAAGAACATGCCAAAGAAAAGGCTGCTGCAAGTATGAAAGATGTGAAAGATAAAAAAGATACTATTGTTAGTGGAGTTCACGAAACATTGGACAAAGCTGCCGATAAAGTGAAAGAAGCAAAAGATAAAACAGTTTCTACACTAAAAGACCAAAAAGATAAAATTGTAGAGGAAGTTTCCAAAGATGTGCAGAAAGTTGCCGACGCCACGAAAGCAGCTGGTGAAAAAGTAGCAGATAAAACGAAGAAAATCGGAGAAAAAATGGAGGAAAGTGCAATAGAAGCTGCACAAGCTGCCAAGGATACTAAAGATGCAGCAATTAAAGAGGTAAAAGATGATACAAAATTAATGAAAGAAAAATTAGCAGCTGGTACTGTTGCTGCTTCAGAAATTGCAGATAGTACAAAAGATAAAGCAACGAAAGAAACGAAAAAAGTTAAAGAAAAAACTAGTGGTTTCTTCTCCGGCATCTTCAAAGGTGGAAAACATACTGCTGAAGACGCATCTGATGATGTTAAAGAATTTTTGGATGAAACAAGAAAAGAAGCTTCTTTAGAAAAAGAACGTATTGAAGAAGAAGTTGCGACAAATATTAAAGATTTAAAAGATAAGAAGGATATGGTCTTTACCGAAGTTTATCAAACTGCAGACACAGCCTTCTTTGATATAAAAGAAGCCAAGGATAAAACTGTTTCTGTAATAAAAGATACGAAAGATAAACTTGTAGAAAAAATTTCGGAAGATGCTGAAAAAGTGACCGATACAACAAAAGCCTTTGGTGAAAAAGTAACAGCGGAATCAAAGAACGTAGATGAAAAGATGGAATATGCCGCGGCAGATATTGCGAAAACTACCAAGGAGACTAAAGATGCAGCTATCAAAGAGATAAAGGAAGATACGAAATTAGTGAAAGAAAAATTGGCAACAGGTGCTGATGCTGCTGTAGTGACAGTAGATAACACAAAAGATAAAGTGACAAAACAGGTAAAGAAAACAAAAGAAAAAACAACTGGTTTCTTCTCTGGTATTTTTAAAGGTGCCAAGCACGCTGTAGATGATGCGGCTGACGATGTTAAAGAATTTATGGATGAGACGAAAAAGAATGCTGCGTTTGAAGAGGATCGTGTCAAAGAAAAAGCTGCTGCAAGTCTGACAGATCTGAAAGATAAGAAAGACACTCTTACTGAGATTCAGAAAACTGTAGATAAAATCGTTGTTGAAACGAAAGATGCAAAAGAAAAAGCAGTTTTTGCAATAAAAGACAAGAAGGATGAAGTTGTTGAAGAAATTTCCAAAGGTACTCAAAAAATTTCCGATACTGCGAAAGCAACCGATGAGAAAATAACAACGGAAACAAAGAAAATTGATGAAAAAATAAGAGATACTGCAACGGATGTTGAATATACTGTCAAGCACACTAAAGATGCAGCAGTTAAAGAAATGAAAAAGGATACAAAGAAAGATAAAGATAAATTGACAGCAGATGCCAATGTTGCTGCAGAAAGCGCGGAAGATGCGAAAGATAAAGCAACAAAAGAAGTAAAAAAGGTTAAAGAAAAAACCAGTGGTTTTCTGTCTGGTATATTTAAAGGCGCTAAACATACTATGGAAGATACAACTGATGACGTCAAAGAATTTTTGGATGAAACGAAAAGAGAAGCATCATTAGAAAAAGAATGTATTAAAGAAGATGTTACTGCAAATATTAAAGATTTGAAGGATAGAAAAGATGCCGTGATTACAGGAATTCAAGAGATCACAGACAAGGCCATCATTGACGCAAAAGACACGAAAGATAAAACAGTATCTGCAATGAAAGATAAGAAAGATAAAGTTGTCGAAGAAATTTCCAAAGATGCGCAAAAAGTTGCCGATATCACGAAAGTGGTTAGTGAGAAAGTAGCAGATGACACAAATAAAATCGAAGAAAAAATAGAAGAAACTGCGACAGAAGTTGCACAAGCTGTCAAAGATACTAAAGATGCAGCAATCAAAGAGGTAAAAGATGACACAAAGTTAGTGAAAGAAAAATTAACAGCTGGCGCTGATGTGGCAGCAGAAGCTGCCGATAGTACAAAGGAAAAAGCAAAAGAAGCAAAAAAAGCTAAAGAAAAAACAACTGGTTTCTTCTCCGGTATTTTTAAAGGTGCGAAACACGCCGTAGAAGATGCGACAGACGACGTTAAAGAATTCTTGGACGAGACGAAAAAAGAAGCTGAAATGGAAGAAGAACGTGCCAAAGAAAAGGCTGCTACAAGTTTAAAAGATCTGAAAGATAAAAAAGATGTTGTTAGTGAAGTTCAAGAAATTGTGGATAAAGCCGCCGATAAAGGGAAGGAAGCAAAAGATAAAACAGTTTCTGTAATAAAAGACAAAAAGCATAAAGTTGTTGAGAAAATTTCCAAAGATGTGCAAAAAGTTACTGACGCCACGAAAACAGCTGGTGAGAAAGTAGCAGATGAAACTAAGAAAATCGGAGAAAAAATGGAGGAAACAGCAACAGAAGTTACACAAACTGCCAAGGATAGTAAAGATGCAGCAATTAAAGAAATAAAAGAAGATGCAAAATTAGTGAAAGAAAAATTAGCAGCAGGCGTTGATGTGGCAGCGGATACTACAGACAGTGCAAAGGATAAAGCGTCAAAAGAAGCAAAAAAAGCTAAGGAAAAAACAGGTGGCTTCTTTTCTGGTATATTTAAAGGCGCTAAACATGTTGTAGAAGATGCTACTGACGACATCAAAGAATTTATGGATGAGACGAAGAAGGAAGCTGTTTTGGAGGAAGAACGTACTAAAGAAAAAATTGCTGCGGAGCTTAAAGATTTGAAAGATAAAAAGGACGTTGTCGCAAGTGAAGTTCAAAAATCGGTAGACAAAGCCATCACTCATGTGAAAGACACGAAAGATAAAACAGTTGCAATTGTAAAAGATAAGAAAGATAAAGTTGCAGAGAAACTTTCCAAAGATGTACAAAAAGTTGCTGATAGTACAAAAACAGCCGGTGAAAAAGTTGCAACAGAAACGAAAAAGTTCGGTGAAAAAATAGAAGAAACTGCAGCAGATATCGTGCGGGATGTGAAAGATGTTAAAGAAGAAGGAATCAAGGAAATGGAAAAGGATACAAAATTCATAAAAGATAAATTAGCAGAAAATGCTGATGTTGCTGCGGAAGTTACGGGAAATGCAAAAGATAAAACAACAAAAGAAACGAAGAAAGTCAAAGAAAAAACTAGTGGATTCTTTTCTGGTATATTTAAAGGTGCAAAACACACTGCGGAAGATTTATCTGAAGATGTGAAGGAATATGTAAGCGATACTAAAAAGGAAGCAACTAAAGAATTAGAAGGATTAGAACATAAAAAAGATGATATGATGCATAGTGCAATAGATGCCGTGGACAAAACCATTAAGAGTGTGGAAGATGCTAAAGATAGAACAGTTTCTGTCGCGATAGATACGAAAGACAAATTGACAGATATAGCTGTCAAAGATATAGACAAAGCAACACATGATTTGAAAGCAGCTCGTGATGACGTAGTCACAAAGACCAAAGAAGTAGTTGATAAAGTAGAAACTTCCGTGGCAGTTGTTGGACATGATGTGAAAGATATTAAGAATGCAGCTGTTATAGAAGTAAAAGAAGACGCTAACATCATAAAGGAAAAGTTAACTACCAAAGCTGAATCTATATCGGATTCAGTAGAAGTCACTAAAGACAAAGCAACTAAAGAAGCGAAGAAAGCCAAGGAAAAAGCTAGTGGATTTTTTTCGGGAATATTTAGAGGATCGAAACATTCCATGGACAGCACAGTGGATGATGTAAAAGAATTCCTGGATGAAATGAAAAAGGAGGCAGCATTAGAGCAAACGCATGTCAAGGAAGCAGCAGAAGCCGAATTAAAAACTCTGGAACATAAAACGGATCGCATGATTTCCGAAGCAAAAGAAGCGAAAGATCGTGTTACTGAGGAAATAGTTGATCAAGTCGAAAAGACTATCGACGCCACTAAAATGGCAGGCGATAAAATAGTTACAGATGAAAAACGAATTGTCGATGACATCACACAAGGTGTTGCATATGTTAAAGATAGCGTGGCGAAAGAAGTAAAGGAAGATGTACAAGTAAAAGAGAAATTAAAAACAGGTAGTGATGCTGTAGCAGAAAGTACTGCAGCTACGAAAGATAAAATTAAGGAATCAAAGAAAGCTAAAGAAAAGGGTAGTGGTTTTCTTTCGGGAATATTCAAGAGCGCAAAGCATTCTGTAGAAGAAGTATCTGAGGATGTAAAAGAATTTGTAGACGAGACAAAGAAGGAAACCATTTTGAAACAAGAACAAACTAAAGAAAAAATCGTTGCAGGTATCAAAGACTTGAAAGATACAAAAGAAACTCTTGTTATTAGTATTCAAGATGTCGCTGATAAAACCGTCATTGACGCAAAAGACAAAAAAGATAAAGTTGTTGAGGAAGTTTCTAAAGATGCGCGTAAAGTTGCTGACACCACGAAAGCAGTTAATGAGAAAGTAGCAGATGAAACGAAAAAAATCGGTGAAAAAATAGAGGAAACTGCGGCAGATGTTGCACAAGCTACCAAGGATACTAAAGATGCAGCTATTAAAGAGATAAAAGAAGATGCAAAATTAGTAAAAGAAAAATTGACTGCAGGTACTGGTGCTACCGTAGAAGCTGCGGATAGTGCAAAGGACAAAATGACAAAAGAAGCAAAGAAAACTAAAGATAAAACAGGTCGTTTCTTTTCTGGCATATTTAAAGGCGCCAAACATGCTGTAGAAGATGTAACTGATGATGCCAAAGAATTTCTGGAGAAGAAAAGAGAAGCTTCAGTAGAAAAAGAACATGCTAAAGAAGAGGATACTCGACGAGGACTTAAAAATTTGAAAGATGAGAAAGATACGATTGTTTCTGATATTCAACAGGCTGCAGACAAAATTGCCGATGACGCGGAAGAGGCAAAAAATAAAGTTATTTCTGTTGCTAAAGACAAAAAGGATAAAGCTGTGGAAGAAATTTCGACAGATGTACAGAAAATTGCCGATGCGACGAAAGTAAGCGGTGAAAATGTAACAGCAAAAACGAAAAAAGTTAGTGAGAAAATAGAAGAATCTGTAGCGGATGCTGTGCAAGAAATTAAAGATATTAAAGATACGGCAGTTACGGAATTAAAAGAAGATACAAAATTAGTGACAGGAAAATTGACAGCTGATGCTGCTATAGAAACTACAGATAGCATAAAGGACAAAGCCACAAAAGAAGCGAAAAAGACTAAGGAAAAAACAGGTCGTTTCTTTTCTGGTATATTTAAAGGAGGAAAACATGCAGAAGAGGCAACTGACGATATTAAAGAATTCTTGGAAGAAACGAAAAGAGAAGCTTCATTAGAAAAACAATGTGCTAAAGAAGAAGTTGCTGCAAGTCTTAAAGATTTAAAAGATAAGCAAGATGCTGTTATTACTGGAGTTCAAGAGGCCGCAGACAAGGTTATCACCGATGTAAAAGATGCAAAAGATAGAACAATTTCTGCACTAAAGGACCAAGAAGATAAAGCTATCGAGAAAGTTTCCAAAGATGCGCAGAAAATTGCCGATGCCACGAAAGCAGTTAGTGAGAAAGTAGCAGATGAAACGAAGAAAATCGGAGAAAAAATGGAGGAAACTATGACAGAAGCTGCACAAACTGCCAAGGATACTAAAGATACAGCAATTAAAGAAGTAAAAGATGATGCAAAATTAGTGAAAGAAAAATTAACAACAAAGGTTGATGTAGCAGTGGATGTTGCAGACAGTGCAAAGGATAAAGCGTCAAAAGAAGCGAAAAAAGCTAAGGAAAAAACAGGTGGCTTCTTTTCTGGTATATTTAAAGGCGCTAAACATGCCATAGAAGATGCTGCTGACGATGTTAAAGAATTTATGGAGGAGGCAAAGAGAGATGCTCAATTGGAAGAAGAATATGCTAAGGAAAAAATTGCGGAACTTAGAGACTCGAAAGATAAAAAAGATGCAGCGGCAACTGATGTAAAAGATGTTGCAGATAAAATTACAACTGACATGAAACATACAAAAGATAAAGCAATTTCTGGTATTAAAGATCAAAAGGATAAAATTGTCGAAGAAATTTCCAAAGATACACAGAAAGTTGCCGATACTACAAAAGCAATTGATAAGAAAGTAGCAGCGGAAACGAAGATCAGTGAAAAAATGGGCGAAACTGCCGCAGATGTTGGGCATGCTATCAAAGACATTAAAGATGCTACAATTAAGGAAATAAAGGAAGATGCAAAGAAAATTGAAGATAAATTAATAGCAAACGTTGATACGGCTGCAGAAGCTGTTGGTGATGCAACAGATAAAACGTCAAAAGAAGTGAAGAAAGCTAAGGAAAAAACAGGTGGTTTCTTCTCTGGCATCTTCAAAGGTGCGAAACATGCTGTAGAAGACGCAACAGACGATATCAAAGAATTTCTAGATGAAACAAATGAGGCAGAATTGGAAGAAGCTCGTATTAAAGAAGCAGCAGTTGCTGATTTGAAAGAATTGAAACATAAGAAGGATGCTGTTGTCAGTGATGTAAAAGACACGACAGTTCGAACTGTCACTGAAATAAAAGAAGCTAAGGATAAAACTGTCGCCGCAGCAAAAGATACGACAGATACAGTCACTAAAATAGTTTCGGAAGATATTCATAAAACTATTGATGCAGGTAAAACTGTTAAAGACAAAGCAGCGTCAAAAGTAAAGAAAGCTGATGAGAAATTGGATTCAACAATAGAAGACATCGCAGACGGGATTTCGCATTCGAAAGATGCAGCCATTAAAGAAGCTAGAGATGAAACTAAAGTAATGAAAGAGAAAATGACAGCTGGAGTTGAAGTTGTGACTGAAAGTGCTGAGACTGTTAAGGATAAAGTTAAAGGAGCAAAAAAGACAAAGGAAAAAGGGTCCGGTTTTTTATCAGGCATATTTAAAGGTGCCAAGCATTCTGTTGAAAGCGCAGCAGAAGATGTCAAAGAATTTCTAGATGAAACAAAACGCGAAGCAGACTCGGAAGAAGCTCGTACTAAGGAAGCAGCAGCGGCTGGATTGAAGGAATTAAAACATAAAGAAGATGTTACCGTTATTGGCATAAAAGATACGACTGATCAAGCTGTTGCTGGAATAAAAGATGTCAAAGATAAGACTGTTGCCGCAGCGAAAGATACAAAAGAAAAAGTCTCGGAAGATATTCAAAAGGCTACAGATGCAAGTAAAGCTGCTAAAGACAAAGTGACAGCAGAAATAAAGAAAGTTGGAGATAAATTGAATTCAACAGCACAGGATGTTGCACAAAATGCAGATACCAAAGATACAGTTGTCAAGGAAGTACAGGATGATATGAAAAAGGTGAAAGAAAAATTAGTAACTGAAATTGAACAAGCAGCAGAAGATGCGAAACATGCAAAGAATAAAGCAGTTTCTGTTGTTAAAGATCAAAAGGATAAAATTGCCGAGGAAGTTTCTAAAGATGTGCAGAAAGTTACCGATGGCACAAAAGCAACTGGCGAGAAAATAGTAGCAGAAACGAAAAAAACCGGTGAAAAAATAGAAGAAACCGTGAGAGATGTTGCACAAGTTACCAAGGACATTAAAGATGCAGCGGTTAAAGAAATGAAAAAAGATACAAGGAAGATAAAAGAACAATTGACAGCAAGTGCTGACTCTGCCGCGGAAGTTGTAGATAGTGCAAAAGATAAAACGAAGAAAACGAAAGAAAAAACAAGTGGTTTTTTTTCCGGGATATTTAAAGGTGCAAAATATGCTGTAGATGATGCATCTGGCGACGTTAAGGAATTTTTGGATGAAACGAAAAGAGAAGCTACTATAGAAAAAGAACGCGCTGAGAAAGAAATGGCTGATCTCAAAACTTTGAAAGACAAAAAAGATTCTGCGATCGCCGGAGTTCAGGAAGTAATAGACAAAACTGTCGCTGATGTGAAAGATGCGAAAGATAAAAAAGACAAAGTTGATGATATTTCCAAAGATGTTCATAAAATTACTGATACCACAAAAGCAGTTGGTGAGAAAGTCATAACAGAAACGAAAAAAATTGGAGAAATAGAAATAATCACGGAAGATGTTGCACAAGATATTATAGATACTAAGGATGCAGTGGCTATAGAAGTGAAAGATGATGAAAAATTGGTGAAAGAAAAAGTGTCATCTGATATAAACGCTGTAGCCGATGATAGCCAGATTGCTAAAGATAAAGCGACTAAAGACGTCAAGAAAGAAAAAGGTTCCGGTTTTCTATCGGGAATATTTAAAGGTGCCAAGCATTCTGTTGAAAGCACAGCAGACGATGTCAAAGAATTTCTGGATGAAACAAAACGAGAGGCAGAACTGGAAGAAACTCATGTTAAAGAAGCAGCAGCAGCTGGATTGAAAGAATTAGAACATAAAAAGGATGCTGTCGTTACTGGTGTAAAAGATACAACTGATCAAGCTGTTGCTGGAATAAAAAGTACTAAGGATAAGACTATGACTGCAGCGAAAGATATAAAAGAAAAAGTCATTGAAGAAGTCTCGGAAAATATTCAGAAGACTACAGATGCAGGTAAAGCTGCTAAAGATAAAGTGACAGCAGAAGTAAAGAAAGTTGGTGATAAATTAGATTCAACATTACAGAATGTTGCACAAAAAGTTGCAGATACCAAAGATGCAGTTGTTAAGGAAGTACAGGATGATACAAAAAAAGTGAAAGAGGAATTGGCAGGAGAAGTCGAAACTATGGTCCATGGTGCTGAAGCAGCTAAGGATAAGACAACTAAAGAAGCGAAAAAAGCTAAAGAAAAAGGATCCAGTTTTCTTTCGGGAATAGTTAAAGGTGCGAAACATGCTGTTGGAAGCGCAAGGGACGACGTTAAAGAATTTCTGGATGAAACAAAATATGAGGCGAAATTAGAAGAAGCTCGTGCTAAAGAAATTGCAACGGTTAGTGTGAAGAAACTGGAACAGAAAGATATTATTGATAGTGCAAAGGATGTTACAAGAGAAGTAGTAACTGATGTTAAGGACGCTAAAAATAAAATTTCTGACTCAATGACTCAAATAGTGGATACCACGAAGATTGCAGTTGATAAGTTTGCGACTGAAACAAAGAAGGTTAGTGAAAAAATAGAATCTAAAACTACAGATATTGCACATGGTATAGAGCATGTCAGAGAAAGTCTCGATAAAGAAATAAAAGAGGATACAAAGGCGGTGAAGGATAAATTATTAACAAGTACCGATGCTATCACCGACGGCGCCAAAGACAAACTTGCGAAAGATGCTAAAAAAGCGAAAGATACAGGTTCAGATTTCCTATCTGGAGTTATTCAGAGTGCAAAGCAAACAGGAAAGGAAATTTCCGACGACGTGAAAGACTTTCTGGAAATAACTAGGCAAGAAGCAGCTGCTGATGAAGCACTCGCTAGAGAAGCCGCGGGGGCAAGATCGAAAGAACTGGAAAAAGCAAAGGATAAAACCGTTGGTGAAGTTAAAATCTCTATGGGTAAAGTTGTGAAAGGCACAAAAGATGCTAAGGAGAAGAGTCTTTCCAGTATAAAAGGTGCAAAGGACAAAACAATCTCTACTGTGAAAGCGGCGGAAAGTAAGATAGAACATAGTGTGACGCAAGCCGGGGAAAAAATTAAATCTACTGATCAAGATGTGACACAGAAAACTAAACGCGCCAAAGATGCCATTGTAAGTGAAGCAAAGGAAGATACACGAGTAGTCAAAAGAAAATTGGCGACTGGCACAGATGCAGTTGCTAGTACAGCAGAGACTGTTAAGGACAAAACCGCGAAAGATACTAAAAAAATCAAACAAAAATCAGGCAGTTTTTTATCAGGCATGGTTAAGAGCGTGAAACACGCAGTAGAAGATGTAACGGATGATATGAAGGACTTCCTGGAAGAGACCAAGCAAGAAGCAACCGCGGAAGAAGCTCGTAAGAGCGATCTCGCTCAAGCGAGATCCGCCAAAGATAAATCCACTAAATCTACAACTGATGCGAAGGACAAATCTGTCAGTGCTATTAAAACTATGAGAAAGAGTCCTCCGAAATCACAATTACCAATGGATATGAAAGGCATGGGCAAAGCTTCGCCTATCACTAAGAGAACGGGCAAAGTGACTGAAACGCCAGCGACAAAAAAGAACGGTGATAGAATAGGATCGAAACGCGAGATTGCTCAGGAGGTAGTTCGTAGATTTGATATAGCTGGCAGGTCGGAGACGTCCGGTGGCGTCGAGCATTTAACCGAGACAGTTAACATTAAGAAAGTATCTCGCATTCCACAAAAGAAAAGTTCGGGTAAGGAGACAGACGATTCGGGTAATTCGCGTAGAGTAGTAGAAACCGTAACCACGGTAGGGCACCCCGAGCCTCGCACACGGCACTCCGTCACCACAATCGTGACAAAGTCTGTGCGAACGACCCCACCGCCACCCAGTTCACTCGCCGAGTTCACTGACAGTAGAACCGAAGGTATCTTGCAATAATCTTGCGTTATATCCATATCTATATCTATATTATATATTACATATACCAGCTGTGTGTAACATGATTAATGATTAAGTTGACGCTTCTCTGTAACTTCAGTTTTACTAGTTATTCTCGTGACATCAGAGAGCAAAAAAAAGAGAAAGATATATATACATATATATATATATATATATATACATTCATGCACCTTCGTCAGTCATTAATTGAAACCTAACACTCTAATCTCTCAGTCATTTTCAGTCCATTATTTCATCATTTTACGATCCGTAGAACCAATCGACAACATCCGAGACAATCATACTACCGCTTATTCCTATTATAATTTTCTGTGTATTGTTTTAAATTTTCTTTATGTTTCCATGTATATCGAATGGGTATATTGTTAATTGAAACCAATTTTGTATGAATGAGACGATGTATTTAATTATGATTATATGTATTTAAAATGAAATCTAAATCAGGAAGAGTTCATTATAGTATGAAGATTCAAAGAAAGATCTGATTAATAGAATAGAACAAACGATATACCTATATGTACATACTACTTTAATTATTTGCTGCATTTATTTTCAGTTACGTCTTAACGATTTTGTTAATCTATTTAATGCATGATTCCAGGTTTTTGCGCTATTTTTTAAACGTCTCTTTTACCATGATGGATAATTTTCCTAGTATTACTTCTTGAACATCGGAATCTTATTTTGTTGCCCCAACCGTGTCTATTTTTTTTCGTTTGTAGCGTATATAACATATAGAGATCACGTATTTACGATTATGCGGTAATTATGTCTCATTTAAATTAACAGGAATACCACAACTAGCGAAGCATGAACTGAGGTATGCCATGCAGAGACAAAAAAAACATCATCCATCATCTAATCTTTGTTGAATCATTGCTTTCAATGTCATATTTGCCGATTCCCAATGTAAACTCAATTTTTTTCTTTGTGAACTTTTCAGACGTGACCAAAGAGGCTGCACGACGGGCACAAAACCTGGCGGACCAGGCGTATACTTCGACGAAAACAGGTAACGTAAAATCGACTCGAATAAAATGTAAAACAGTTCACGTACGCGGATCATCATCTCCGATCGAAGATCAGTAACGGTAGAAGACTTTGTTTTTTGGTGCCCTCATTTATATTTAGCTTTATCTTCCATAGTTAGCACCTGCCGACGCTTTCACACTAACTGATACTGTGCGCACGTCTCTTACTAAATAGTTACCGATCTTTTTTTTGTATTGTCGAAGACAAGAGATAGAGTTTTCATTTGCTCGAAAAAATTAATCTGTATATAATACATATATACTCGTCGAGTAGTTTAGCCTGTTGTATAATGTGTCCAGCAAATTGTGGTATCGTCATATCGGTGAGGAAGTGACTTTTCTATGAAAAAAAGACAAGCCAAAGAAATATAGTTTAGATTTATTTTTTTCAATTAATTGCGTGATCTCAGAAAAAAATTGGAATATTCAGAATGTTCTCAATGTTTATCTGCTACCATAATGGTACATTTTAGTAAGATTCAGGCGCCATAACCAGACACCGTTTTTTAATGAGTGTATTCTCTTTCGTTTCCGATAAAAAAACTAATCCTGGTTGCAATATTGATACTAACTAAAAAAAATTAAATAAGCGGGCAGAACCGCAATGCACGCGCACACGCATCATACGCGAGACGCATCTCTTCGGGATCGCTTCTCCTATGCCTCACATGCGTGCGTGCGTGCACCAAGCGAATTTTTCGTTAATTAGTGCGTAATGTGCGCGTACACATGCGTATGCGAGGCAGACACGCTCCGAATCTTTCTGGTCTAACTTTGGCAGCTGGGCTAGAGTTAAAATTCTTAGTGTGTATCAATGTGCTTTATGTCCTTGTTCCTGTTCTTGTCCATGTCCTTTTGGATGGGTCAGGGCATGATTCGGCTGAGATTGATGGGACTGTAGAGAGGCATGCTACTTCTGCTCCATCAAAACAACCTGTTCCCGCCCCGCGTCTCTCCACCACCAAGCCGTCTACCAAACCCGAGTTCCATCTGGAGCTTAGTGATGCCTCACGAACACATAAAACGGTTGAGCAGCCTTCCAAGCCAACACAGGAGATGCAGTCACCGAGCAAGAGCAGTCCAAAGAGCAAGATACCTTTTAAAATCGACGATGCGCCTAAATCAAGCGATGATCCCAAATCCGTCCCATTAAAGTTCTCGGAAGATCACAGGCGATTCATCCATCAGATCGGTCCACAGGCGATTTCGCGAACCGTCAAAAATGTTACTGGAGATACAGAAGAGGAGTTGATCAAAGAGACGATAGAGGAGAAAAAGGAAATATCGAGCAATGCGATCCAGATAGTTAAGACGGATGATCTGACTGAGCCTATGATAAGTGGAAAAATGGAAATAATTCCTTCCGTAGAGCAAATACGAACAACTACAGTGATCAACAATTCGTCGATCGATCCTACAAAGTTGAAAGAACTATTGGAGACTGGTGGTATTGTAGAGATGATGAGGACTGTGACTTTGACGTCAGAGGACAGTACTTTACAACCTGTAACGCGTGAGGAAGTTGTCAAGAAGATAAACCAAGTCGCTAATACGCTACCCAGCGAGATCTTCGATTTCGATAATTCTTCTACCACTACGATTAGGACCGACAGATCGGAGTCTGACAGTGTCGTGCAGATGGTGCAATGCGTGATGTCGGAGGCGTCGGAGATCGAGAAAACCGAAAGAGTGGTGAGAACGATGACTTCCAGCAATGGTGGCGGCGGCTACGGAGACGCGGAGTCCGCCCTAAGAAGCCTTCAGGAACAATTAACGAGATCTGAAATCGGAGAGACCGCTTCTTGGACAGCGGCGAATGAACAGTGGGAAGTGCAATATTCCCAAGACACATCACCCGGTTCTGGAAATGGCGGTGTTGACATGTTTGCCAGCAACAACAACAACAATAACAACAAGAACGATGGTTCAAGGCACGATATGCACAGCGACACCGATAGTGACGGTTCGCCGCAACCTAGAAGAAGATCTCCGAGCAAGAGGCGTACGTTGGGCAGTTCCAGCGGGTCGGATGTAGCACTGCACGAAGGTGCGGAGCTGTCCCCGTTGGAGGACGACCAAGGTACCGCACTCTCACAGCTAACCTTCTGCATAAGCAATGTACATACCTCGAACTCTCCCTCGCTAATCGATTACTTCCTGGATTATGTGAACGAATGAATCCGAAAAAAAAAAAAGAAAAGATATATTATATTTGTACATAGATTATTATATGTTGAGCCTTGGTGTTGAATCCTTGCTACCTTTGCATGCAACTCCCATGCATTTTCCTGTATTTCCCGCTAGTTGCACGATGAGAAGAATTAATATTGGGTGGTGGAAGTTAATTGATGAAGATCATCCTTGGAACAATAAAGTTAGTAGATTGAGAGATTACTCAAATCCTAAAGTTACAGGTGTCACAGATATACAGTTGTTCCAGGGATGTAAATTTGGATTTGGAGACAGTCAAAGATCTTTTGTTAGCTTATTTACAATTTGCATTTGAAATTTTCTCTTAGTTTTAATAGTCTTTTTATTTATTTACGATATTTTGCAGTACATTAAGATTTTAAAACTTCAAAGAAATCCTTTCTTGAACTTGAAATATCGATAATTTGGTTAATTTTTAATTACAAGGACCTTTGACTCTCTATTACTTGAAACTTGAGGTTGCAAAGAACAAAATGGGAATTGTTTGCTTGGAAATTGCATGATCTGTGATGTTTTGCACAAAGATCAATGTCAATGGCGTCGTACGTACCTTTTTATAGAAGGGTAATGACCCGGAAGGAAAAATAAAGCTTGTGAGGTACAGTCGTACAAATCTGCAGTTATAAAACATGCGGTATATTTTTCTTCATGCTTCGAGGAATTGTTACATGTACGATTAATGGTCGACTAAGTGTTGCTTCTCGTTTGGGAAACGTTCGATAAGAACATCATTCTTTTACTTTTTTGTTTTTCCGTTGGTCTTGGCTAAGATGGAGAGGTTTGTGATCAGGGGCTTCCTGGGATTAGTATACTTTCATTCGCGATCAGTCACGATTAAACGATCAAACATATATCTATCACACGTCGACGCCTTGTACATTCGGTGATATATAATAAGATTTAACGAAGTTACGTGATTTTATCGAAATAGCGCTGACGAAATAACAGGGCAATGTTTGTAATGATTGAAAACAAAATTATACAATGATCGCAACAAACATTTAAAAAATTGTTATGGGATATAAATTCAACGCATATATCTAGCCATTTAATACTAAACAATATGAGCTAGTTCACAGAAGCTTTTCCAAAAATTGCATGAGAATATTTTCATTATTCAATGAAAATAATTGCGCGATTAAACTTTGAGTTTATCTTTTGAAGTTTTTCAATTTGATAATAAATTGATATATAGGTAATATTTTTAGAATCAATGAGAATCGTAAACATACTGTTTAATGATGATAAAATTAATTTATCTCGATTTTGACTTTCGAGACAGAATGTAACTATCCTGTTATTGTCGGCTTTTTCATACTAATTACATGGCTGTGGAGCCATCATCTTATCAATCAGCCAGTCAATCAATCAATTAATCAATCAACTGATCAAAATTCACATATGCGATCATAATTCATGGCAATTGATAATCTTTAAGTGGCAGAAACACACGGTATGGTACGGTCGATTTGCTCAGGTAATACGATAGAACCGAAGACTAGGATGAAGACATCCGGTAGAGCCAGCTGTGCGTGTTGGACGAGCATAGCTGTCGCTGTGCTGATACTTCTAATAGCACTTATACTTGCCCTGGAGCCACAAATGTTTCGGCGTGTCATCTACACTCTGTCTAACAATATCCCGAGGCAAGCCGGGTACGATTACCCTTCACATTATTTATTTTTTTATTAAAGAATATATATACCATTTTATAATATTAAATTTTTTAAAAAAACCAGGCTTTTACGCGGTTATCAGGATATAAATTTGAACTGCTAATAAGTATCGCTAATAATTATTCAATATTTTATTTTATTTTTAAAAGTGACACGACTCAAATTTTCTCTGATCAATACTCGACAATTTACTTAAAAAAAAAATGATATAACCAATTATCATTCTTATGAGTTCGCTTGTATACTGTTATAAGCGAAAATTAAGAAATTCTCTAAAGTTATAATACACATTAATTAGATGATTGCCTTGAACGTGTCACTTTTGAAGAAAATGTACATAATTAATTCATAGATATCTTTGATTATTGTCATGCGAGGTGTGCTTAGGGCTTGTATCAATATTATATTAAATATACAATGTTCTATGATGCATAAAACATTATCAACAGATATATTTATCCAAATGTGATATCGTATATAATACTGAAATCTATTGTATATTTTGTGAATCACTTGCAATCGTAATGATTTCGAAGTTAGTTTATTTGCGTATAAACTATTTATAAGAAAAATTTTACTTCGATTGAACGCCAGCAGTGATTTTAACAATTCCGGCGAATAGTGAGGAAGATTGAAAAACGCGCAATGAATGGTACTTATAAACTACCTTCTGTCACATAAAGGATTACTCTCTTGTATCGATATACATGTGATATCGATTACATGTGATAGGTCATCATTTATCTTGAGAAGACAGGTAAATCCCCGCGATCGACGAAACTTGTTCCGCAAGCTTTCTTTTTTCTAGAGTACGACCTGCATGAATATTGACATTGATATTCCCCCGCATGATTGCATCTTTGTATCGTACTTCTTAGTCTTAGTCTAGCTCGTAGTAGCTGTTTTACTTTTGCGTAGTACCTCGTTGTTGGGGCACAATGACTTTCCCGCTCCGATCAATAGAAAAATATATTTTATACCTAGTTGCATGTATCTTCGTCATATCAAAAAAACTTCCACTTTCCTCTCTCTCTCTCTCTCTCTCTCTCTCTCTCTTTCTTTATTTTTCATTTTCTGTTTTTATCTTTCTTTTCCTTCCTTCTTTTTCAATTTCTTTTTTGTTTCGAGTATCTTATAGATCACTATTACCCCTCTAGCTCTCTTCTGACAATAAGCAACTCAAGATAAAGCTAAAGTGTAGAGGGACCAACAATCGTGTTTTTTTAGTCACGTTAGGATTGTTAGGCGAATCGTCATGTAAGTAATGTCTAAGTGTATGTATATGTATCGTGTCTATACACGTGTGCAAGCACAAGATATGCAGCTTGTTTCGAATTCTATCGATATACGGACGAGTACACATGGCTACATCTCGAACGGCACCAAACTAACTGTCTTTTCGTCGCTGTGAGAGCAAGTTGCGTTGCACCAACCGATATGCTGCGGCTTTTTAACAAGTCCATCCGAATCCGACCCTTCCGATCCCGCAGAACTGCAAACGTACGTCGAAGGACAGTGCGAAGGGGACTAAGAACCGATATAACTCCGGCGAGTTTGGATTTCAACATCATTTCGACGCATCGAAAGGCGGACTCTCCGGAATTACATCAGGTTAAAATCCCCAGATGGAGAATCGAGATAGAAGATATTCAGGTTTCTTCCTCGCATCCCCTGAGTCTGAAATCATTCTTCTTATCAACGGTTTGCTGTTCGAACTATAAACGCAGTAATCATTTCGATAGCGTCATTCAATATCCAATCGATTAGCGTATATCAGCGTGTTTTATTGATTCAGTATCCTTGAACATTTGAGTTGCTCAATTCATTCAATATGTCATATTCTACCGTGCCAGACGTTAAGATCGACTTAAGTAAAATGATTTATCGTCGCTCTGAAGAAGTCAAAATCTCCGCGAGAATATATATTAACCAGAATATATATTAACGAGAATATATATTAACGTATTTTTCGCATCAGGAATTAATATTATCCAATTATTCATAATAATACACCAGCAATACTTGACCGTTCGTCTAACAATACTAACTAATGTAGTTAGTACGGGCTCCTATAAAATGGCTGCCAAATCTCATGGAACGTTTTGTGCAAAACTACGGTCAAAACCAAAGGGCGGTAGATTTGCGTATGAAAATCGTGATACTTGATAACTTCTCTTTTTTAATTCCGGTAACATTGTTTACCTGAGAAAGATATATTTTTGTCGTATGCACAATAGTGTAAAAATATCTACACAGGAGAACCTTTTTGATCTTATATCTTCAAAGTTATCGTTGCTTCATTTCAAATACCATTGAGACGAATTGATGATTTCGTTTCTGCTACGGTATTGTATTTTCAAACTTTATCCGAATGTACATTATACTATCCGGATGTATTTACCAAATTGTCAAGGAAACACCACTTTCAGTTTTTACCGTAGTATAATCTTTTGTTGTATCGAGAACGTTGAGTATCTACATCTCTTATATACGACTAACTGCTAAATGCTTTGTTCAGCGGCTTTTATCAGCGCTTCACACGAGCTCGCTGCGCGCAGCACAATCGTACTGAGAAGTATTTCGAATATTACTCAGTAATAATATCGCCGTAATTAACTATCTACAGATCAACAAGCGTTTATCTTTAAGCGCTGTTATAACGGTGCTGTCTTCCTATGAAACGTAGCTGATTTTTCAAGCGAACCTAAATAGCAGAATAATTACTTATGTATAAAAAGTGAATACAAGAAGTCAATAAATTCTAAATTTATCTTATGTTATAAAATCAAAATTAATTCAATACGAATTTTGGCTATATTCCAAATTTCACACTGTCAGTGCTGAGACTCTAGTACGTATAGTAAATTATAGATTTTCAGCGCCGGCAGTAAATTTGGAACACAGTCTTTATTAATTAGCACGTCTTCATTTGAATCCAATAGGATTTTATAAAAGTTGTGTTGTGTTACGCTTCTTGATACCAAAAGAAATTAATCTATATATCGAACTGTTATTTAGGATCATATCAGTAACATAATTATTTTTTACTTTTCATAAAGCAAGAAATCATCTCGATTGTATCACAATTTATTAGATTCTCTGTGATTAGTCACTATACGATTAAATCATAATTGATACATAGGAATTCAGCCGAGTTTGAGATGACTTACAGCTTGTAGCACACGTGTAAAAGTAATTAGCATCACGAGAAAAGAGTAGTGGACACAATAAAAGTTGTACAAGTGTATATATATATATATATATATATGTATATCTTTTTATATTTCTTTCTTTCTCCCTCTCTCTCT
>NW_017259545.1:562480-564157 GCF_001594045.1 Atta colombica | reverse complement strand
TATATATATATATATATATATATATATGTATGTATGTGTGTATATAATACATATATGCATATATATACGATTCGTACTTGTTCTCTATGTAAAACACGCAGCAGCGAAATAGCAAAATCCGCCGATCAGTGACGCGCACAAAGCAGGTGTTTGATTTGTTCTCATTTGTTGTCGCAGAATCTGACTTTTTGCAACATAGCGAGCCATCCTTCATGGAAACGACAACGATCGAGGTGGATCCTGTCACTCAGGAAAGGTACATACGAATTATGATCTTTTTTCTCTTTTTTTTTAATATATCAAGGACAGGTACGTTATTATTATCTCTTACAATGACAAAAACAGATATTTTTTTATTTTTATCACCCGGTCACGACGCTGTTCGTTTCAAAAATTATTCAAAACTTTTTCCTCGCGCTATATACAATAATCACGGCGCATGAAAAAATCATAAAATTGAAAAAACTTACATATAGATAAATGTAATCTAAAAAAAATCGTCTCTTGCAGTATAACGACAACCACGCGAACGGAAACGAGAACGATATCATCTATGGGAACTGATGGCACGGACGATTTGCGAGAATCGATGCAGAAGATCATGGACACGTTCATGTCGGAAGAGAGGAAGGATCATTAAGAGTAACGCATATTCCACCTTTCGAATTTGCAATAGAAAGAAAAGAAGAAATTGTCGTCGGGTTCTCGACATCGATCCCCTTGTCGATTATTAGATCCTTTACCTTTGAAGAGAAACACTTTAACTGGCCCTCGGACTTGTCCTTGGACATTGAACGAAGAATTTACGATCATTCTAGGACCGGAAGCGTATGAAGATGCTAGCTCTTTCGGGATGCTATCTCCCTCAAACCACACAAAACATGCACAATGATTTACTATCATGCTCATGGCCTATGCTTCGAGTTTGCTTACCTTTCCGTTCCGCTCGGTTGCCTTATCTCTTTGCGTTCGTCGGAATCTCGCAATCGAAGATGAATAATGATGATGATGATGATGATGATGATGATGATGATGATGATGATGATGATGATGATGATGATGATGATGTATTTGCGTATGTCGTTGCTAGTCCGATTAGCCGATTCGCGCTAGTCTTCACTATGCCAACCCGTCCATGTATGTGCTTTTTCGTGTTGTTTGAAGATATAATGCGAAATGGAAGGGAAAGTATCAAGTGTGGAGACGATGGGGCATGTCGAGAAGAAACACGAAAAAAGCGGGAACGCAACAAGATAAGATCGAATGAGCTATCTGCTGATATCAGCAATCGTCTAGATCAATAAGACTCGCGAGAATAGTCCGTTTAAGCTTTAGGATGGTTATACATCTCTCTATCCGCGCGCAATATATCGCTTAATAGATCGGCAACACACACACACACACATACACACACACACACACACACATACACATATACACATATATATATATATTCTTCATTAACACTTTCGGCGGTGGACATTTGACGAAGTTTTTGAAAACGGAAATAAGGAAATTTCTTATTGTTACTCGATTCAAGTCACAGTTCAGGCATAATAAAAAAAAAACGAGCCGTGAGAGATATCGGATCATCGCGCGCACCGGCCATGTTGATTTGATTAACAGTGAGAAATATTTTTATGCATCGGAACACATAATGTATAAATTTAACTTGTT
>NW_017259545.1:547402-562380 GCF_001594045.1 Atta colombica | reverse complement strand
ATTAATGTACTATAAATTGTAATAATTGTAAGGTGCTATAACAGGAGTATTTTATTTATATAGCGAGTCCCTAAATAAATGTTACATGCTCGTTAATTGTAAGCTCGATGCGATTACTGTCAACGTTGTCATCCACGTGAACCAATGTAAACTGGAATAACATCTAAAGAAAACCCATTACAATGTAGGGATTATGTTATCTAGGGGGATGGGCGATGCGAATTCGTTTTAATATCTAAGCCAATGTTAGCTTTCAGTGTACGACACAATTTTATTGAGCGCAAAGAGGAAGGAAGGAAAATCATATAATATATAAATATATTTAAAAGAACAAAATTTAAATAAGCTATTCTATTAATGTATAATATATTGAAAGATATAATGATTATGCTATCTGAAGTTTATAAATTATTATCTATAATGACTGTTATACTACGTTTAATAGACTTGCCTAGAGCCTATCTGACCTAAGGACCAAAGGCACAATCACACACGCGCATCAAAATAAAATAATATGCTCCCATGTATTGTCATCACATTTGGTACAGAATTCATTACAAATATCGCGACGCTGGTGCTTCAACGCTATCAACGATGTTTTACGATTTATTTCTCGAGGGGAAAAATATTTTGTACGTATTATTATACAGATACATGTGCAGCTATACGTGATCATATTACGTGGCATAAACGGTATGTTCCATAGCGATAGCAATATACTTTGTATTATTTTACGTTAGCGACAAATGTAATATCTGCGCCATTTATCATTGAAGCATTGACGTGCCAGGGTCAAATTGATGCTTTATATCTCACATACTTTTGTACAAGTTAATTTTTGTGGACAACATAATACGTCAAGCAGTCAAGCATATTCTCCCTATACTAATTACATGTCCCTCCTCAATACTATAATGGCATTAAGTTGTCACAAAATACAATAGCATTGCATGGCGTCAAGTATCAAAAAGGAAAGACTATACTTTACTATACTATTATGTGAGAGAACTATCAGCGGCATAATAAATAAAATGTTGCATCAGAATTACAATGTCCTCTACAATGGAAAAATAAGGAAAGAGGACACCTATTTCATTCTTTCATTTTATTTGGATATTCGATAAATAATCAATCAATCGCTATTTTTTCGTGTATATTTTTCTTTCTGATTTAACATTTTTTATTGTTTTCAAATATTGTTATTTAATTATATTAAAAAAAAAACTATTATATTTCGGATATGAACTAAGCAGGACAATTTTACGTAAGTATACATTCTTCATATTACATATTATAAACATTTTTTTGTAAACAAAGAGAAATACTGCATAAATCTTCTAGTCGATACATTACAGGGAAAAAATGTGGGAAAGTAAGTATGTTTTTTTTCCATTTACATACGCAATTTTATTTAATGAAAAAAATCCAAATTCACAATCAAATTGTTTCTTTTACATTATAATTTAAACAATATTATCCGAATTTTATTGAAACAAAAATTATACAAATAATTAATTTGCACATTTTCGCTAATACCAAATAATATCGAAATGCAGCACACACTGTAATCTCCTTTTACAACGAAGAATACGCATTGCAATAAATAATTGCACTGATTACATAACAAAACGCATGTCCTAAGAATTAAATGTGGCACGCGTTACGTGTTGTACTGAATTGCTATATTACTAACAATGTATGTGTTAACCGATTGAAACAATAATAAAAGAACGCTAAGACGGGAAAGTTACAGAAAACTTATTCCTTCTCATGCGTCTTTTATTAATTTAATATTTTTAATTTATTACTTTAGCAATTTATACTAGTAATAGTTCTAAAATCTCATCAAAATTTGACAAGTCTAATTGTACGTTACTTCGCTTCCTGAAAGATAATTTTTAATGAGAGACATTCCAACATATAAAAAGAATACTTACTGAGTGATATATAGTGATATTTCATTTTCTGAGTTAATAATATATATATGTATATTTCACAAATTGGCAGATAATACAAGACGTAAAAAAGAAATATACAAAGAAAAACAATCATATAAAGGTGGTATGCATATTGATTATGTACAAACGTAGATCTGATTAATCTGACGCGTACGCAAAATTCAACTCAATATGCTAAATATTTATAATTTCGCTATTTGAAAGAATTTACGCTTCTATAAAAATTTACAAATATTAAAAACAACTATTCAAACTGGAACACGATGTTATCCATAAACTGACGATTTATTTGTAGATACATACAGTGAGATGAGCTACTCGACAGAAGGAAACTTTGACGTGTAATTGTATTTTTGAAATGAATAGATGTCCCCATATTATATACACCACGTTCACGTGATGTATCTTTTTTATTATTAAACTGCGGGTCATCAGATCTGTAAGAAGAATGATATATATATCACATGCTGAATGTAACACTATTTAGTTTATTACTTAGACTAAAATAAAATAATAAAAAAATAAAGAGAAAAATGTAAATTAAAAATGTAAGCTTTTTAATTGCTATTGCACATAAAACAAGTGTAGTAAAGCTAAAAAATAAAAAAATTATAATATAACATAAATAGATAGAATATATATACAATTTTTAAAAATATATAAAAACTTACATTGTCAACATCATCTTCATCATCGTCGCTAATTTCATCCCCAAATTCGATGTCTTCATCGAATCCATCTTCCACGAAGGTTACTGTATCGTTGATACGCACTAAGAGAACATTTTATTTTAGAAAGTATATAAAATAAAAATTTTTTGGATAAAAAAATTTTGTTTCATAACTTATAAGATAATTTATAAGATTAAGAAGAATTTAACTAAAAATTAAGAGAGGTGATATACTAAACTACACTTCGCAATTTCCATTGCAAAATGTGCTAGAATACTACTTACCAGTTTCTGGGAATTCGCCGTACGTCTTCAAGTTACGTGCTTCGTCAGATGTGTACTTCAATATAACATCTGCCTTAGCATCCTGGTAGTCTCGTAATCCAATCAGTATGATGTCTCCTTGATTAATCCAAACCTTCTTCCGCAACTTGCCTCGAATGTGGCACAATCGTTTGACCCCATCGAAACACATGGCCTCTAACCTACCATTGCCCAGCATTTTTGTCACTTGAGCATATTCTGCGCAAAACAAACATCGAATAAGTCACCAACATTCGTTCCCAAAAGGACGTCGCGTCATTCGCACCATATTTTACTCTCACCTTGTCCGTCTTCCTTGAACACCAGCTCTCTCTTCTCAGTCTCATTCTCATTCTTTCCTCTTCTCCTATTTTTACCTCCCTTTCCTGCGAACAAAACGTGGCTTGCATGATAGTGTTCTCAGCGAGCGTGTGAAAGGGTGAAAATACTTAAGACTCGAATCGCCTCAAGGATGACGTTGACGCGAATTAGGTTAAGTTAACAAACTTAACCACATTAGTGGAACAAACACGATAATTGAAAAATCGAGAATTCAAGATTAAAGATAGAATCGAGGTTGTATTTACCTTTATTCTTTGGCATGATGCTCTAGCACGATTTTTCTCAATGACGATGCAAATAATTCGATGAAAAGCGACAATGCGGTGCAACGCTTCGAAGATCTTTGCGAGTTGTGATAGAGTTGTTACAGAGATGGTCGATTGCAGACTGTGGGATGTCAGCCTAATATGAAATGCTCTTCGTTTCTTCAGTTTTGATATCTAGATGATAAATACTCTCGTAATTTTCAATTAACAGATTGGTGGAAGAAAATGAGCACGTAATGAGGAAAAATTTACGGAAAATTTTGATTAGTTACAAAGTTGACTCAAGAACCGTACACTTCCGGCTTGCCCAATTTTACGGATGTTACGACACAAATCCCGCAATTTCTAAATTGTTGGATTCATCCATTCTTCATATTAGACTATATTAAACTGATTAAAATTGTCTAAAGAGCATTGTCTAAAGAGAAATTGAGTGATGGAAGCTTCTAGAAGACGAAAATTGAAATTGAAATGTAAAAGAAATTTATTTAAAATTGTTAAATATTGCCTCTTATATTTTGTTTCCTAGAAACTTCGTTTACGATTTTATTGTTATTTTTCCCTACATTCGACTTTTATGCCCCAATTTTTATTTTCGTCACGAATTGCTCTCTTATTTAGAAATCTCCGAGATATAATAATATCCCGTTGCTGACGGTTGCAATGGTAGATAGTTCTTTATAATTACATTGTTCTTAATAATTACATTGCGTCGCGTTTTCTGCGCTCAAAATAAGATGGATATATACAATTAGACATTGGAGAGAAAAAGAGGAAGAATGATAAATCCATTGTGCACTCTTTCCGTAGAGTACAGTTACAAAGAAAACCTACATCTCTTAATTTAGCAATTAATCTTAAAAGTTGAGATAATTAAGGATGAATAATTAATGTTTATAATATTTTATAACTAAAAACGTTCGTATTTTGCATTTTTAAATAAATATATGACAGGAAAAGAACTCGATACAATTATAAACATTCATTTCATTGTGAAAGGTTATCTAACCAATAAGTAGATATTTCAATTTGTGATTGAATAAGTTGTTATGTTATCCAAAGTGACAGTTAATATTATTAGGAGATCGATGTATTACAATGCGCGTACACTTTGTCGTCTACGAGATCCTTTACGATCAAATCTCTTGTGTAATGGCGATGCAAAACCAAAAAGTGTACAAAATCACTTGTACATAGCAAAAAGATTCAAATCCAAAAAGAAGACTGCTAATATTGTAATATATAATATATAATATATAATATATAATTTATTGTTAATATAATTTATTTAATTTCTTTTCCTTAATATGATCTATTTAATGTCTCCCATTTATTTGTTCTTTCAAGCTTTTAAATACTGATGAATATACTCTCTTTGAAAATATATTGCAGAAGAAAGATGAGAATGAGGATTCTGACAAGGAGAAAGAGAAAGACGATGAGGAGGAAGCTGCCTTAGGTTCAAAAATTATCAAAGTAAGGATACCTTCTATTCGATTAGATACTATTTCCAAAACTGGATTTGGAATTTCTCGCAAGTATGTCTAATTTTATTTTGTGTACTATATTTGTACAAATATATTGCTTCATAATTTATATTTTTATTTAAATCTTATTTATTTCATATTTTTCTTAGTAAAATTGATGAGGCCTTTTATGGAAGCAAGATTCGTATAAATGGAAATAAAGTATTAAAGAAATCTAAAGAAGTAAGTTTATTATTTTTGTAATAAAACTGAAATCTATTGATATAATCTTAGTAAGATTATTATTATCTTTATACTTTGTACAATTATACATGGAATAATTGTAACAGATGAAAATAGGAGATGAAATCGATTTAATTTTGCATCAAAGTGTGGATAATCCTGGATTGCTAGTTATAAACAGAATTGTGATATTATCAATGGATCCTGTGAATGACGGTATACAAATGAAATTATCTGTAGATAAAAACTTACTAATTGAAGATTATGAGGATCCATATTTATAATTTAAACTTTTTTGCATGTCAATAATAAAATTGCATATTGTATATGATAAAGTTATTAATACTATATTTAAATAATTCTTAGTAGTTTATCCTTGACCTACTATTAGGTTATTTATATATATTACATTTATAATATATTTATGTATGAGAATGTAAAAGGAGAATTTGAAAATAGGAAATATATTAAAATTCGAATACATTAACATATATGTTATTTTATTCTGTAATTTCTTTTATTTTGTCAGAGATTGGCTGCTGAATTGCTCCTACTTCTTGCAACAAGTCTTGTTTAGATTCAAAGTATTCTTTATACCACATAATATGTCTAATTTTCTCTTGAACTGTCAAATATGGATTCTTTGAAAGTCCAGTGCACACTAATTCCATAAAATGACGAATTGGTCCTGATTTAGGACACCATCCTTTCAGATGACGTTCCATAAAGATATGTTCTGAGAAATGAACATTATGCTCTTCTTCCATTCCTGAAATATATAGAAATAATTAAACTCAATTTTTCTAAATAAAGAGAAACATAATATAAAAGCATGTGTAATAGAAACCTTGCTCATTATCAATAGGGAATTTCCATAATTTTCCTTGCTCCGTCCAAAGAATTAGTTCTTGAAAAATATTGGCAGGTGAGTAAGTTGTCAATATTTTTAATTCTCTTTGTTCTAATGTCGCCCATGTTTTCAATTTCGGTATATTTGGTGAAGCGGCATTCATATGTTCAAAAATTTCACTAGGTTTTCCATTCCACAAATCGATATCTTTGAATCTATCATATAATATAATAATCAATTAAAAATTATACGTTAAATATATAATATTTAAAATATATTAAAATATCTAAATATGTTAGATTATAATATAATAAATAATATCATTTGTATAAATGAATGGATTTAATTTCTATAATATAATAATATTATATTTCTTGTAATACCTGGCATGAGGCGGTTTTTTATCAGTTTTTGTATCCTGTAACATCTTTTTAGATGCTTTATTTTGTAATAAATTTCTTGATACACTATTTTCAATTACTTTCTTTATTGGTTGATTATTATATTCGTCCAGCAGGGTTTGTATTATAGACTTTTTTTTTAAATGTTTGTCTTGGGAACTTTTTTGTACGTCATATTTTGGCAATTGTTTAACATTTTTCTGCATGTAACTATTAAATATACTTATAATAAAAATATTTTTTAAAAAACTTTGAATTACAAGTAATGTATATGTGTAAACATACATATTATTACACATATTATTATATGGAATATATATAATTTATTGTACTTAGATACAATAATGCAACAATACATCTACATACGTGCTTTCCTGTTCTTTCAATGCTGTTACTCTAGACACAAGAACTTTTTCAAGTAAGTCTGATGTTGTTTTGGTTTTATCTCCACCAAGCACATTAGCCACACCTTCTGCTGCATTTATTATTTTCTTTTCTACAAAAAAAATAATTTAACACATTAAGCAAGATATGAACCTGCACAAAGATAAAATTATCAACAGATAAAGTTACCAAAAGGTTCATGTTTTTTATTTGATTTATTCTTCTTTTTTTTAGGCTGCATGGCAACATCAATAGTTTTCTGCGTCTTTCTCGTCTAAAAAAGTAATAACAGATATCTTCGTTAAAGTATATACTACTTACATTTGTCTCTGAAAAATATCTCATTATATATACTTTTAAATGTAATGTGTGTCAACATTTTACTTGAAAAAATATAATACAATTTAGCATAATTATTATTTATAGATATTCAGTTTGATTTCTGTGTTCTTAAATGCAATAATTAAAAAAAAATTATTTTTAAATATTAGAACATTTTTAAAAAAGAAAATGTTTTTATTATTTTTTTAAAGTAAGAACTTTTATTGTTAGTATCTCTGTATGGTTTACTAAAAATAGAATAAAATAATAGAGATTCCTAATAGAGGTGAAATAATATATTCGAGATTTAACAGAATTTAAAATAGATATCATTACATAAAAATCTCATAATTTACTTGTATCACGTTATTCAAGAAGTTTTCCAAATCATATTTGTTATCTAATGTTGCACTTGCAGAACTTGCACTTTTAACATGCTTTGCCTTTGGGTTTGTTTTTTCAGAATCAGAATCTGATGAATCTGATGATGATGATGATGAAGATGAAGAGCACAATCTCGTGGAAATATTTATCCATTGAAATATTCCGCTTGAGGATCTTATATTACATCTATGAAATATATTTCTTGATATAATAACAAAAATAAATAGATAATATTTTACAGAATAATACAAGTCTAAAAACATAAATCAATAATAATATAATAAATCACTTTATATAGCATAATTGCATGTATATATATAAAAAAATAAATCTAGTTTAATTATAAAATTTTTAATGGGAGAGAGAGAGAGAGAGAGAGAGAGAGAGAGAGAAACTATGTAGATAAAATATAAATTGAAAAGTATACTATATGACTTACCCTTGAAGATATATAATCATGTTTAATTATATAATATTTGATTATTATATGCTTATTATAATAAAAATTCTACATTAAGCCATAGAAAACTTTCCCAGCAAACAAGAATGAATTGAAATGAATTAAAATGGATTCTGATTTTCAGAAATATTGATTCACGAATATTAAAATGAATTTCAATTCAACATATATATTTTTCTGAAATGCATTTTTATTCATTTATAGGAATTGGAGTACATCTCTATGTCTTTCAATCTAAAAATAATATTAGTTTTTTCTATGCACATAAACATAATTGTAAATACTGTTCAATTTAAAATTTTGAATAGGAAATACAGTTTTTCAATCCAATTGCATCCAATTGAATTTAATTGAATTCAATTTAATTGAATCCAATTAAATCCAAAAAAAAATATTCGCTATTTAAAATACACATTCGGATAGAAAAAAATTTCAATCCATTCTCGTTTGCTGGGTTCTTGACATCTTAATACACAACATTTTTAACTATCTATTAATTTCAATATAGTGCAAATGTACTTACTTTGATAATATGTGTAAGGGCAACATATTTGCAAATATTTCACAACTCAATTATATCACACTGAGAAATGAGCACGAGATAGCACTTGTCTCTTATTCAGGAACAAGTAATTATAGAGACCATAGAATCTAATAAGAAAAAATTAAATCTAGTTAATAGTCGCATGTTAATAGTAGCGACAATAATGCACTATATATCAAATACTTACATACAAAGATTAATAACAAATATAATAATTCCAAAATAATAAGATTAAAAATAAGAAATCCTAACCTAAAGAAAATGGCTTGAGAGCGATTCCAGCGATGTTATCATGGCCTGCGCCATATTGGGAATAGATACTAGCACTTCTGAATTTAGGAGATATTACATTTCTCTTCTTCCCTACCGTCGGTAAAAGAATTTATTATTTATAGTGTGTAGTTTCTAACAATTAATAAATTTAAATATAAAAATGATGAAATCGCCTTGCATCATTTGTAAAAAAAATATAGCAAATCAATTTAAAAGTGCAGAAATTATTAAAAATACTAATTAAAAGTTGTCTGAATTCATCAGTAAGTCATATATATTTAAATAATTTTGTTCCTTAAGTTCAGATAGTGCTAGTATCTAAGGTCTAATTTTCAATATGGCGACGTCCATACCCATGAATGATCTCATTCTCACCTTTTGACTCAGGTTTCGATATGGTTAATATCTTTGCGCTACTTTCGTAGCATTATTGATGCGATATAGTACAATTTAATGAATTTTATATCTGGTTAATCGATTCCGATGACGGAATCGGGGCGAATCAAGGATGAAGAAGACGAAGACAGTTTAGTGAATCGCAACGCAATGCAATCAAGGTCGGTGACTGTCAACATGGAATTACAAAGCGTCATCCGTTATCATACTTGTCGTCTTCGGTCGCATTTAACATAATTGCCACGTATATGCTCGTAAACTTGTAACTGCTAGTAGCTGCAATCATGTCGAGTAATGCCGAGCAGAGTATCGCACCGCCACCAAATAAAAAGCTGATGGTACGTTTATCTTATGCAACATCATTTCCTTTGCCTCGTACAGCATGATGAAATTAAAATAATATAATGAAACTTATAAAACAAGGTTTATATTTGCTTCATATGAATTACATATATAATTTTCATTCTTTAGCTTGATATTTGCTGTTACGTATTTCATGTACCAAATTTGTTTTTTATTATCTTTTTTTTTTCATCTTTTTCTTCAAAATATATGCATGTATGTATATATTTTGTATTTATTTTAAATACAGAAAGTACAAGAGTACAGATATAAATAGGAACAAGCAGATTTTAGATTTAAATATTTGATTATTTAACCATGATACAAAATTAAATTTGAAAAAAAAAACAAGAATATCTTGCTTGTTGAAAGACTTAATGTCTTATTTTATATAGAATGATTCGTTATGGAAGATGCTATATGGAAGAGAAATTGATTTACTATGAAGAAATCTGTTGTCTAAAATATGGAATTGAATTTTTTATGGAAAGTTTCATTTTCGAAGATTCATTTGAAATTGTAATTATACCTGTCCTCTCTTTTTGAATAATTTTGAAATTGATATATCCATGAGATAAAATAAATATTCAGATAAATATTTATTTAACTATAAAAATACATGTAATACAAAAACGATTATTAGCACAAATTTCAGACACTTACACTAAAAAGAATTATATTAATCAAAAAATTCAAAAAATTAATATAGAAATCTGTAATCTGTATGAATTTAACATGTCAAAAAATATCAAGTTGAGAGTGATAATATTTCATGACTTAAACTTCTTGCATTCAGAATGAAATAAGATAATTTCTCCTTGAAAAAAACACAACAAACACATTAAATCTTTTGAAATTTCAAATTACATTCTGTTTTTTCAGGAAATTATTTCCAAATAATAAAATTATGAAAATTATGAAATTTGAATTTGAATATATTCTATAAATTTTGAAAATTTTTTTAGATCTGCGCAAACGTGTCGGAGCAAGCACATCACATATCCAGAGCTAAACGAGGACAAGCTATAGGCAGTATTCGTGGTTTTCGAGGTTGCACGGTATGGCTAACTGGTTTCTCTGGCGCTGGCAAGACCTCCATCTCATTTCAAATGGAAGCGATTTTGGTGAATCATGGTATTCCTGCTTACGGCCTAGATGGCGATAATGTTAGAAGTGGTCTAAATCGTAATCTAACTTTTAGCAAGCAAGATAGAAAAGAAAATATTAGAAGAGTGGCTGAAGTAGCAAAACTCTTCGCTGACAGTGGACAAATATGTCTCTGCAGCTTCGTGTCACCTTTTGAAGAAGATAGACAGATGGCAAGGCAGATTCATAAAGAAGCTGACTTGCCCTTCTTCGAAATATTTGTAGATACACCCTTGCAAATTTGTGAAGCTCGCGACACTAAAGGCCTTTACAAGAAAGCGCGGCAGGGTACCATTAAAGGTTTCACCGGCATTGATCAAATGTACGAGAGACCCACGAAACCTGATTTAATTGTAAAAACCGAGAATTGCACTCCTGAGGAGTCTGCTTCGACTGTAATTGAGCTTTTAGAGAAGCACCGCATTATTCCGCCATTTGCAAAATCATCAGATCTAATCAAAGAGCTCTTTGTTTCGGATTCTAAGCTTGCTTCTGCGAAAATGGAAGCAGAAACTCTACAGTGTGTGGAGATTAATGAACTCGACGTGCAATGGCTGCAAGTTTTAGCAGAAGGATGGGCGACACCATTAACAGGTTTTATGAGAGAACATCAATACCTTCAGGTATACTTAAAGCAAGCCTTGAAACATGATTGCATCCCGCATATGATGTTACCTGAAAATTAAGTGATGCGATTTTATTTATTAACTTAATTATTGAATTATCATAATTTCTTTAAGGCTCAACATTTGCGGTGTTTGCTCGAAGATGGCAAAGAAGTGAATCAATCGGTGCCAATTGTTCTTGCAATAAGTACAATTGATAAGAACCGTTTGGAAAATTCTCTTGCTGTAACCTTAAGGCACAAACAGAAAGCTTTGGCCATCCTACGAAGACCAGAATTTTATTTCCATCGAAAAGAGGAGCGTTGCAGTTGGCAGTTTGGCACTAATAACTTAGGTCATCCCTATGTCAGGATGATTTATGATTCCGGCGATTGGTTGATGGGTGGCGACCTCGAAGTGTTGGAGAGGATCAAATGGTATGACGGACTCGACAAATACAGACTCACGCCAAATGAGATACGTGCCAGATGTCGAAAAATGAAAGCTGACGCAGTATTTGCTTTCCAGCTAAGAAACCCCATTCACAATGGTCATGCGCTTCTTATGCAGGTATGTTATCTGTTCAAAGCAAATCGTTTTCCTTCATATAACAAAATATAAATGAAAATCATCTTATTTATCCTTTTTGTATCCTTATTCGCATAAGGATACAAAAAGACTATTGTTGGAGGAGCGTGGTTTCAAAAATCCTGTGCTGCTGCTTCATCCGCTAGGTGGCTGGACAAAAGAAGACGATGTATCCTTATACACCAGAATCCTGCAGCATAAGGCCATTCTAGACGAGGGTGTGCTGGATGCTAATTCTACGTTACTAGCTATCTTTCCCAGCCCGATGATGTATGCTGGACCGATTGAGGTGAAAATTGTAACTTAACGAGCCTTTAGTTGTAATTTGACTTTTAATTTCAGCCGTTTTGCTAACAAAACTTTGATTTTGTCTCTGTTGTAATCCTATGCATTTTTTATTGTAATTACTATGAATAACATAAATGAAATAAAACACAATTGTTTTTATGCAGGTGCAATGGCACGCAAAGGCTAGGATGAACGCTGGCGCCAATTTTTACATCGTAGGTAGGGATCCTGCAGGTATACCACATCCAAACAAAGATGCCACGCCTGACGGCAATTTGTATGATCCCACTCATGGCGCCAGAGTACTCTCCATAGCCCGAGGTCTTCATAATCTCGAGATCATTCCATTTAAAGTGGCCGCTTATGATACACGGAATGGTAAGATGACATTCTTCGAACCTGAGCGAAAGCAAGATTTTGAGTTTATTTCGGGAACAAAGATGCGAGGTGAGTTTTTGATTATGTTATTCTTTAATACGATATTCTATAATAAGTTTTAATATTCTAAAATATATATAAACAATATATAAGTAAATGGTTAGTGAAAGATAAATATTAAAAGCAAAATAGACATATATTAATAAAATAATATAAAAACAAAGATAAGTACAAAGTATAGCAAGGTAAAAGCGAAAATAAAACAGAAAATTAAAATATAAATTTTACGCCTGATTTATCTTTCATATGATTAACAGAAAATTATAGAATTTATCTTAAAATAATCTCAATATTTATTTTATAATAATTTCAATTTTCATTATATTTTTTTTCAAGATTTTAAAAAATTGAAAAATTATTATATAATATTGTTGTTGTATAATATTGAAACTTTGGTTGTATAATATTGAAATTTGAAATTTTGTACGTATGATTCAACATTAATTATTTTATTTGCAGGATTAGCAGAGACAGGCCAGAATCCTCCGGATGGTTTCATGGCACCTAAAGCATGGCAAGTACTTGTGCAATACTATCAAAATTTAGACAAAAATTAAAATTTGAATTCTAATGAGTTAAAAGTTTGATCTTCAGATGATTTTTAATGAATTTTGACGAACTTTAATTTGAAGTTTGGCTATTGATATATTTAAAAAAATATGAGAGAAAAAGAGAAAGAAGTTTTTCCTTTCTCCTCTATCAAAGATTTGATAAATTTGAAAAATCATTTCAGAAATAACTTAAAAAAGAAACTCAGATTAAAGATAAAGATAATGTGGTTAATTCAGAACAGCTTGTACAAAGAAAGATCGATTTTTTTCAGAAGAAAATCACGGTTATAAAATTAAGTTATATTTAGGCAGATACAATTCGTTTATCTGATTCATGTTTATCAGAGCATTAATATATTATTTTATTTTAAAACTAATATCAGACTATTTATTGAAAATCAATAGAAATTGAACGTGCATTATTCTCTACAAGTGTATGTTAAAGGTCTTAAATTTTTTAATAACGAAAATATGATATAAATAAATGTAATTGATAAAATATTTAATGCGCATATAGCATTCTTAGCGTAATGTACATTGAATATTTTATCAACCAAAATATTTATGTTACTTTTGCACTTAGATATCTTTACATATAGCTTCTTTATAATATTATCGACATGAATTTGCAATACAATTCTTTCATGATCAACAATAAAACAATAAGAGATAAAAGAATTTTATCTTTTCTCGAAACGAGAAGAACATTCCGATTCTACTTAGGAAGAATTTTCAAAGATACATACAATCATTGGAATAAACGCAGAAAAACTTCATAAATATACTTTGAAATAGAGATATTAATTCAAATAAATGTGTAAGTTACATTGAAATTTAAATAAACTTTACTTGCAAATTTTGTGTCAAACGTTACACATTTGAATTTCATGCAGCACAGAATCTTTAGCAACATTACAACACGTTGCAATTTTGTGAAAACATTGTAAAAAGAAACATTGCAAAATTATAAGACTGTAGCAACGAAAAAAAAATTCAAGTCCAATTCTGATTTATTAAGAAGCAAGTACATGCGGTACTGAAAAAATCTTACGCACTAACAAATACAATAATAATCATTGACATAACTAAAATAAAATCATATGCATTTACTTATCTAATAAATGTATGTACTTTTTGATTAATTCCAAATAATTTTTCCATAACTTAAATTTGTTTCTCAATATACATATATATTATGACAACATATACTGCAATTGCGACTATATTTGATTATTTATTATATAACGTAACATTTACGATTACATTGCTACTTAAATTTATTTTTATATTAGAAAATATATAAAAAAGACAAGATTTTTTTTCTCTGACGTTGAATCTCTATGTTTTTTTTTTTAAGTTTAAATTACTAATACCGAATGTATAATATCATTAGATATTTATAACATTGTCATTAATATATGTGCATCGTATCGAAATTATGCTTTGCGTGATGATACATTTTATATTACCTTGGCAGGCAGACATTTCTAAATTCTATATATATAATGTTATGATTTTTTAGTCATCTAGTTAACAGACGCAACTGTATTGTACATAATATTACAATCTTGCAATGAAATATATTTCTATAGTGTTTTTGCATTCTGTGCTGTACGAAGTGTATTCTTTCGGATGCATCATTCGGCATATTCACAATAATCCTCTATTGTATATAAAATTTTATTTTATACAAATGAAGTACGAAAAGTCTGATATTTCCTATATAAATACATAGAAAATAAATGTATATAATATATAT
>NW_017259545.1:543024-547302 GCF_001594045.1 Atta colombica | reverse complement strand
TTTTGTATATTTTGTTAATAATTATAATTAAAATAATTTTAAATTCTTAATTAATGACAAAACTAGATACATTTATACAATCAAATCTTTATATGTTTTTCAGAATCTGATTTATAAATTAAAAAAATTTTTTATATATTTCCATTTTATATATTATTGCTTAATGTTTTATTATTATAAAATATTGATCATGATGGCTTCTTGATGTTTTTATATTCCTTAATTTTTTTTACATATTTTGCAGTATAATTTCTGCTGCAGTAGTTAAAGAATTTAAAAAATAAAAAATTTATAGATTTTTAAAGTGAAAAAAAATGCATAAGTTCTTATGATTAAATCTAGATATTTGAAATTTCAATTCCTAACATTAAAAAGATATTTCGTTGCAAGATTACACAATATTGTTATACGACTGTAAAACAATTACGATTATAAATAATTCACGATTTATGGCTGTTTCTATTTATAACTATAAATCTGAAAGAAAGTCTTCGTATGTCATATATATATTTTGTCGTATACGAGTTGAGAAATACTGATTTGTTTGAATAATGCAGAAAAAAAAATTGAGATAACTTGATTGCTATGTCATCCATAGCTGCAGCAAATAATTACGCTTTAACGAGTAGTGACGTATATATTTATAATTTTAATTTCAAATTGGAATGCCAAAAAAACATCGGCATACAAATACATATACATATGTATCGATGTCTCTTCAATTTTCTTTCAGCTGTAAAATTTATCATTTTGTCATAAATAATAATTATATTAACATAAAAGTTAATTTTAGTCATACATTATGTACGCCTACTTATTTTTAAAACAATTTCTCCAACTTTATAAGTGCCTTTTACATTAATTTTATTAATATATAATCTTCCTCCTCTTAAAAAAAATATATATATATGTACATCCATCACTATATTTAACTCCTCTTTTTTCCTCTTCAATTTTTATACTTGCAAATACATATTATGTATAAAAGTGCAAATTTTTTTCTCGTAAAATTAGATATATCGATTTACATATAGTTGTTTTATTTAGAAATCAATTTTTATTCTGAAGAAAGTGAAAGAACGTTAGAATAATAATTCGTGACCTTAAAAAATATGCATTTCCTTATAGTACATTACATCTTATTCAAGACTTAATATATATATAAACTGAGTTCACTTTTTAACTATCTTTGTAAAATATAATAAGCATTAACAAAGTACGTACTAAAAAGCGGTTTGTTTTTTAAGCTGTATTATGTTACATTTTCTGAGTTTAAGTGAATAAATAATTTCTATAATATATATAGAGATAGATTTAAAAAAATTCGAAATTTGGGCAAGGAAAAAAATACAAGAGTGCCTAGTAAAAATATTTAAATCTTATTATTAGAACTATTCTTTTTAACTGTATTTCCTGTATTTGAAATAAATTAATGGACAAATGCATTCAAAGTTTGAAATAAAGGAAAAACGCTGTAAATATAGCTAAATGAAGCAGAGTTTGCGTCTGTTAATGTTTCGCAGTAACTCTGTTGATATAGAATGTGGATAATTATTAAGATCCTGTTATCCTATGGACTTATTTTTATTTGAATGGCGAGAGGAGCTCGAGCGTGACATGGTAGACAGCATTGATCTATCATGCCAAAGATCTCGGATTCGATCCTGGTAGGAACTAAAATATTTACGCTCGTATCTCCTCTCGAAAAAGGCCGGAAAATCTATGGGAGAGTCTTCGCACAGAAATATCTCAAAAAATCTGCCGTTCGAAACCAGCATTAAAATAGTAAGTCCCATATGCTTGTGTATTAAATAATCAGCATGTACACCACAAGTATATGAGAGAGATGTAACACAGGCCTGAGGTCAAACATAAGAGGAAGAAGCAGAAGAAATGCCTAGAAATAATGTCTTCGCTGACATTAGTTTCGTGATAGTGTGGAACTATTCGAGGCGTCAAATGGCTTGCCACTCGGTGCGATTGACTCACAATTTATAGATCTGGTTCAATCCCACCTGCGTCCACATACGCAATTTTTCGCATTTAAGGAGCTGAAAATAGCTCCATTTGATGATTAAAAGATTTTTAATCATTTATCGTTAAATTATAGGTCCCATATATCAGTATTTATACATAAATTTGTTCAAATCCAGATTGACTGATAAATACGATGAGACAAATACTGATAGATACTAATAAATTTTTTTATGTATCTCTTGCATTATAATTTAAAAGATATATGCATTATGATTAAACGATATAAAAGTTAAAACCCTATGAGAATTTAAAAAATTTCTAGTTGAGAATACAAAATTTGAAAAACCTGAAATCTAGAAAACTATCAAATTTAAGAAATGTTATATCACATATTTCCTAGATTTAACGGAATCTCTCTCCTTCATATATAGAAATTAGAACTCAATTATAGAAATTAGGAAAAATCAAAATTTTGTTTCTTCATGATATTACTTGCATATACTTACCACAATATTCAATCAAGGAGATTAAATGGGATCCAAAAAACTTAAAAATTCTTGAATCTTTTATCAATACGTTCAATTTACAGGAAAAAATCTGTGAAATCAAATTTAATTGTTATACATGATTGATGCGGTCGGGAGATTAACTTCAGTGTTTGTGTCGGACAAGTCGGGCAGAGATAATACCACTGGTATGGGTATCACTTGAATCTTCCCCGAGTCGTCTTCGCTTTGCAGCACCACCGCGGTGCCAGATTGCAAAATATCATTCGTCATAATTTCATCTGTTATTATCTCTGCGCCAGACTCTATACTATCGGCCGTAACTTCTTCGGTGTACATATTGGAATCTTCTATGTTCATAATTAATTCGGTAGCTTCCGATGCTTCTCTCGAAGTTTCTTCATACTCCTAGAAGATCAAAAGAAATTTTTAAAAATCAATAAGATTCATCTATTCATAGGACTACTTCATATATTGTCTTCAACATTTCCTCGCTGATAATAATATCAGAATCAGAAATGTTAAAATAAAGCTGCTAAGAGCCTTACCTGTTCATACACCTGTTCGTATTGTTCTCCATTTTCAAACTTGACTTCTTCGAATTTAACTATTTGTCCTTCTGATAAATTCGCATATTGTCCTTCCTGTTGTTCCTCGAATTGCTCTTCGGTAACATGCATATCCAGTTGACTCACCGAGCGCTTGACGGTATCATCCTGATCAGATTCGACATCGGAATTGACGCACGCCGGATTCGAATTCTTCTGTTTAAGATTTCTTCCGGGTACAATACGCTTGAAACCTGAACCACCGAGACTTTCGTGACGACGTTCATGCTTGTTTTTGTCGCCGAGATATTTAAAACGTTGCCGGCACACGCTGCATGAATATGGGCGTTCATTGGTATGCGTACGCTCGTGACAAACGAGAGCACTCACTTGCTTACATCGCCAAGGACAGTATCTGAAATATTGAATAAACAATAAATAAATGTAATGATATGTAAATTATATATATATATATACAGGGTACGTCACCAAAATCCGGACAAATCGAACAATTTCTTTAAACAAAATTTTTAATAAAAAATTAAATATTACAAAAAATCCTTTTACATGGCACTTGGGAGAATCCCTGTAGAGCACAATTATTCGATATATCCTATTGTATATTAGCTTGAATGACGGCTTCTATTCTCGGTCTAAATCGTTCGCACGCTGTAATGTAGCGCTGTCCGACGAATGCTGCCTCAAGATCGGTCCTTAATGACGTCACATTGGGATGCCGAGACTTGTTTGTGACCCTTTCAACTACGCTCCATACGTAATATGAATTTAAATCTAGACTGTTGGGAGGCCAGAATTCCTCAGCCCAAGCCATATCAACATTGTCCAAGAGTCAATTTTGAATCAAATGACTCGTATAAGCCGGTACATCGTCCTGCTAAAAAATATATGGCCTTCTGGACACCACAGTTCCATCCATCATGGTTTCACTACATCCATCAGAATGCGCAACGATTGCTCTGAGTCATCCGAAATCAGCGCTTGAACTCTCTTTCAATGACTCTTTCAATGACTGCAGGTCCTCGCAGTGTTTTCTTTCGAGTGACTTTTCCTCGCTGGCATACCTTCGTTGAAATGTTCTAATAAAGTATATTTGCCAATGTCATAAACAGTTGATCTCGGATATCCAAAGAACCGAATTATTTCCATTGATAAGCGCCCAGCGCGAAGGCCTTCGATGATCGCGGCTCTTCGATTACTCCGCACTTGGTTTCAACATCGCGACCATT
>NW_017259545.1:528832-542924 GCF_001594045.1 Atta colombica | reverse complement strand
ATATATATATAGATACATATATATATATAATATGAATACTACTTTTAACTTTTCCATTTTGACAAGACGCAAGCGATTACGAATTGCAATCTTTCAAACTGTTATTAAATCATATTCGCACGCGCGAGAAAGATACAGATAAGATTTTTGAAATTGAATGCGTAATAATACTTGAAATGTATTTTAATTGTGCGTTTTCAATTATTTATATTTATATTTTACAGAAAAAATTACAACGAATTATATTTGTCATATGAATATTTCAAGAAGAATAAAATTGAAGAAGAATAACCTTGACATAATCTTGTATATAAAAATTAAAAGAATCAATTTTTTTCCTGTTGCAAACGTCTAATAACAAATGTATAATAATTCACTTACTTGCACTGTAAAGGTCTCTCATCGCTGTGTCGGTTTTGATGATGCTTGATCAGCTGAATCTTTGTCTTCAAATTGAAACCACAAATCTCGCAAGTATATGGTCTTTCCTCAGAATGGGAGATCATATGAGTCTTTAACCGTAATTGATTCACGAATCGTTTTGGACAATGAGGACATGCTAAAGTACCCTCGAGACGGTTGTGCACGACCATCAAATGATGACGCAAACGCACTTCGGAGTTGAAAATACCTTCACAGTCAGTGCATTTCAACGGGTCTTTTTCCATGTGCGTATTTTTAATATGTGTACGAAGTATCAGCTCTGTCTTAAAGGTCTTATTGCAATGATAGCAAGAAACCCGTTTTTTTTCGGGTAGACCAGACTCGTTGCGGGTAATACCTAGAAAAAAATAATATTTCTATTATATCGAAAATTGCACTCAAATGTATTAAAATGTTTTTTCTCTTTCTTATCAGTTTTTTTTCTCTTTCACAGATATTATCTACAAATTTCTCGCAAATATTTTATAATTATTTTAAACTAATATTTTCATAAAAAAATTTTTTTTTATAGACTAATAATATATAATAGTATATAAAGTACTATAGACTGAAGACTATTAACAAAATGTTAGAATCACATTATAAATTATTTAGTGTTTACAAATCATTTAACAACATCAAACATATGTTACCTGGTACTAACTGATTATGAATATGTGACATATGCCACTCAAGCGATCTCGTCGAAATCATTGATCTATTACAAATATGACACGTATACTGCTTTCCATCCTTATGTTCTCTATTCCTGTGAATTACCAAAGTCGAATGATTCGGGAACTTTTCCCCACAAACTTGGCAGGAACATTCTTTCAACCCTCTACTTCCAGTTTTTTCGTGCACTCTCAAATGCAGCCTCAAACCATCTCTCCGATTAAATCCAACGCCGCAAGTATCACAACGGAACTGTCTTTGATCTTCGTGAATTCTCACATGTTGTTTCAAGGTCGAGCTATTTTTGAACATTTTATCGCAATGTGGACACTGGATACTGTAAGCTTTGTGTGTATGCATGTGTTTTGACAAACTGTAAAACGGCACCAATTTTCTGCAAACTGGACATTCCCTCTTATTTCCAACCGGTTGATGTTTTCTAATTCTATGATGTCTTAAACTCGCGGGATTCTTAAAATCCGCACCGCAATCCTCGCAAAGATATGCTCTTAAAGTAGTGTGAACAGATTTTAGATGAAAGCTCAATTTTTGTTTGAAAGCAAATTTTTTTGGACACTTTGGACATTGATAAATCTTCTCCAAACTCGTGTGTTGTGTCTTCTGATGCTGGTCCAGAGTTCCTTGATGTTTGAATCTTTCACCACAAATCTCGCAAAGTTGACCGTAAAGAGTATCAACGTGTTTCTGCTCATGTTGACGTTTTTTTCCTTTGGAATCTAGGACTATTTCGCAATATTTGCAAATGAATTTTTTTACACAAATCACATTATGATTTCTTTTCGCTTTATTAGTCTGAAATTCTTCCCCGCAATCATCGCAGCAATGAAGGATACGGTAATCGTGAGATTTTAAGTGTCCTTCAAGGAGATCGCGATTGGGAAAGGTTTCGGAACAATAATCACATTCTAAATAATTATCTTCGTCGGAAACAAGATCGAAAAGAAGACCAGAAGGATGTTGAGTATCCATAAGATCTGGAAGCGATTTAGATGATGATTTTATAGTTGTGGAAAATCGATCCTCATAGAGGGAAATTATGTCTTCGTCCTTGAGGCGAGCAAGAATGATTTTACGCTGCTTTAGATATTCTAGAAATTCCTAGAATAAAAAAAAAGAAATTGAAGAAAATAAAACAACAAATTTAAAAAACCAGAATAAATTATAAATGTGAATAAAGAATTTTGTAAACGGGGGATGCCAGAGATTCAAGGACTTTTTTATGAGAGAGTGATGATAGAGAAATAGGTAAGAGAAACAAATAAGATAAAGTAACAGTCTAATAATAAAATTTCAATCACCTGCAGATTTTCTGTTTTCTCCAAGACTTTTGCTAATTTTTCCAAATTCTCTTCGTTACATGATTCGTCTAGTTCCTTTTGCAAACTTTCCTTTTTCCGTTTTGTCTCTTCCAATTTTTTCATTCTCGACAACTTTGAATGTTCTTCTGTATTATCACTAATCCTTTCTTGACTTTTCTCAATCTTTACATCTTTCTCCATTTTTTCTTCTTTCGGCTTCTCTTCTTCTTTCATTTCCTTTTCCTCCTTATCTTTCATTTTCTCCTCTTTCTTCGTCTCTCTCTCTTCATCTTCTTCTTTTATAGCTATCATTTCTTCTTCCGTTTTTTCAAAATTTGATTTGATAGAAATGTCTTCTTCTTCTTGAACTTCTTTTTGTGTTTCGTTCATGGTATATGTTACCGCCGCCTGATTTCCAAGAACTTTTTCTCGTTTCTTTTTGTATTCTTCGATTTGTTCCTCAATTATTTGTTCACGAGCGTCGGGACGTCGAGATGAAAAATCCTTTGTCAGTGTTTCGTAACGTTTAAGAAAACGTTCAACAGGCTTGAGATCAGCAGAGACTGGCACTACTGCGCGCTTTGGTTCCATGGGTTTGTCCATTTTCTTGACCTGAAAGAAGTCACAAATATACAGGGTGAAAATTAATGATAAGTCCTTTCGCACAGAATGGACTAAATTGAAAAGAAAAGTCTTCTAGTCTTCATTTTGCAATTTTCGACAATTTTTAACAATTAATATCTTATTAACTATTGCGAAAATTACATATAATATAAATTATATACATATAATTTATATACATATAAAATTATCAATTATATAAATACAATAGCTATAAACTAAAACAACACATTTAATAACAAAATAGAATTTAAAACTTCGAACAATATTTTACAATCAAATTGAAATGATAAAATTAAAAGTAAGAAACGGTTCGAGTAATTAAAAATCAACTATTAAAGGTTACAAGCCAAAACAATACATTATGTGACTCGAATATAATAAATAACAAATATTTCTACCTCCCACGAGATCATTATCAATGTTTATCTTCAACAAAAACCGATACTTTGTTTTTAAGAAATTACAATTAAAATTAAAATTAATAATTCACGCATGTTTGGAAGGGAGTATATATAAAATTATAATTTATATATCGTACCTAAAAACACAAAAAGAAATTAACGAGACTTCCTGAGTAAAATGATATAAGTTAAAATAAAGTTAAAAAAGAGAAACAAAAAATGAAAATATAAAAAAGATATAGTTCCACTATATGAAAAAATGAAAATATAAAAAAGATATAGTTCCACTATATCTTTTTTATATTTTCATTTTTTGTTTCTCTTTTTTAACTTTATTTTAACTTATATCATTTGGAATCAAATGAAAATTGCAATATAATTCGCAATACAATTCGGAACATAATAAGAAAGAATGATATTTATAATTTTTTTTGTAGGGATACAATGAAATTAATAATCGATAAAAGACCGAAAATAACATAAAATTTTAACAATTCGTGTTAAAATAAATAAAATAAATAAAATAAATAAAAAGAAAAAAAAACGAAGAAATTTCTCAAAATAATAAAATGAAAAAGCCAAAATAAAAACACAAAAATTATATATTTGATTAAATTTTAATAAATTTTAAGTAATTTTCAACAATTTTTTCTTTTAAAATTATTTGCTCACACACTTACTTTTACCAGAAGAATTTCGTTCGGCTTGGATCCCTTCACAGTTACGTACATAATTCCTTCTTCTTCTGAAGGATTATTCATATTTAAGAGACTGTTCGTATCTAACTTCTGCACTTTATGCTTCTCTACTATACTTTGAATCTCATCTTCCCCTCCATTATTCGATATCATTGGTATTAATTTTCTTTTCAAGATATTCGGTTGCCACATTCCCTCTTTTTGACTTTCACCTTCTGAAGTCTGGAAGACTTCAGATTTCACAGAAATTCCCTCATTTCCTTCCACTCTCACATAAGAATCTGCTGCCATATCATACTTGTACACAGTTTTTAGAGATTTTTCTTCTTCCTCTTCTTCATCTACCAGGAGCGCAGGGTCTTCAGGATCAAATTCCTCAATAGATTCTTCATCTTCTCCTTCTGCCACTTCCTCGAATATCCCTCCTCCTACTTGTATCATCTCTTTCTCCACGGTGTCTTTATCTTCTTCTTCTTCTTTTTCCTTCTCTATTTCCTTCTCAATTTCAAAGTCCTGTCTCATTTTTGATTCGTTCAATGAAAAAATGGCACAGATTTTGGGAACTGAATCATCTATTTGATTTTCAGGAATTATTTGGTTAACATGCTCTGTTGATAATGAAGATGGATTTTGTTGAATTGCGGAAGGTAATTGATATTCTGGCTTTATTTCTGGAAAGAAGAAAAAATTTTCCTTATTTTCACAATATGTCATCACATTTTTATCTTTTTTTCTTTTGTTAAATAAGCGTTGCAATTTACTATTATATATTTCAGAAGATGAGATTTTCAAGTTATAAAAAATTTTAACTCCTTTACGATACAAATGATATATTGAAAAATACTTTTGGTAATTATGGCTTTCTTTGAATTATAAATTCTTTGATCGATTTTCCTAACAGTATGGTATATCTAAGCAATTTTTAGAAAAAATGAAAAATTAAAATAATTTCTAAGAATAAATTTTTGAAAAGCTTTAAAGCTGTCGATGGATAACAAATTCTTCAAATAATTTTAAATAGACATTACTTACAAGTTTTTATTTAAAATCTTGTTATAGCAAAATCTAAATAAAAATCATAAGATAGATAATATTATTTTAAAGAACAATCTATATGTAACATACAATTATTCACTATAAATTGAAATATGTTAAAAAGAGACAAAAAATGCAAAGAAGAATACCTGAATAGGATAGTTGCTTATCCTCTTTTACTATTAAAGAATCATCGATCGATGTTACCTTCTTCGTAGCATTATCAGTCGTGAGATTAACATGGATAGATTTTAGTTTTATCTCAGCTTTTTTTATCTGCATGAAAAATTTATAACTCATTCTAAGGTCACAGATACAGTCCATGCACATCTGTGTGGACAGACTACTATCATAAGGATTAACTTCGAGATGCTTGATTTGCTGACTCAATCTCAATTTGATACCCTTTTCACTAAAGATGTCCACCTACAACATGAATTAGTCATCAAAAGTAGCTACAGTTCTATAACCAATATAATATCCAAATGTAAATAATAATCATAATATACAATATTTATACCAAAGGCAATTTTAGGCCAGCACAGGTACGACAATATTTTCTTAATTCTTGCCGTGTCCTTTCAAGAACGGATGTATCATTTTGCTGTGACTTGCTGTTACTTAAAGACGAAATCCTTGTCAACTCATTTAAACTCTCGGTATCCTGTAAACGAACACGAGGCGCAATCTTCTTCAGCTCATCTATGTCTCGAATTTGACCTACAATAGACCCTGTCTGAGATATTTTGCTAATGGTGGTACCAGTACCATTGTTGGCATGTTGAGGTTTCGATTCACTGTAGTTGTGATCACGTTTGTTGATTTCAAGATTTGACATTTTCTCCTTTTTTTTCCTTCCTCACTTATACTAGAATCACTTATACTTGCTCTTCAGCACGTGATAAATTTTAACTCGATATTTCTTATTTTTGTAAGATAGATTATATAAAATGTATATCTTCATTTATTCCTGGAATATTTTTAATACAAAATTTTAAGAAATAAAATGTAATAAAAATAAAAAATATCTTATATTTATTAAAATCTTTATAACACAAAATAAAATACCTTAATCATTGAAGAATTGAGTGCTGATCATAATATTGCTGAACATTCTGTAGTTTTTGCTTATTATGTAGTTTCTGCTACATAATCACCTTTCCCTTTGCATTTATATTATAACTTTGAAACAATCGAGTTTTAATATCGCTCACGCCACAGTGAACGTTTTGTTTTTAAAATCAACTGCTTAAATTTGTGTGCTTTTCTATTGACCACTATACATGCATATATAGGAAACTAGAAAATAGAGATTAAAAAGTTTGTATTTCCCTGGAACTTTTCACAAAATCGCCAGGATATTCTTCGATCAATCGCGGCATCGAATCTCTCTCTCTCTCTCTCTCTCTCTCTCTCTCTCTCTCTCTCTCCCTTCCTCTCTCTTTGTGTTCTTTCCTTCCTTCTCTTTCTTTACTATAAAAAAATATATATACATCAAAATAGTTGTATTTTAAAATTCTGCATTTAATTCATATCGAGCAATATTATCAGTCGAAAGTGTGTGTGTATATGTGTTTGTGTATTACGACTATTAATTCCGAAATCAATTCGGTGTCCCATAAAAAACTTGATTCTAAACCGAATCAAACCAAGAACCGTATTCAGGATAGATAGAGACTCTATTATAACGCAGGATAAGTTTGAACCTTGAAGTTACCGAAAACAGAGACGTACTTTCAAAAACCGTCGTACCTCAATACAATACCAACGATAATGATCCCGTCTCCGACGAGAGGAAACTCTAAATTCGCAGTATACTCTGGTATATTCGATATTTGGCCGTGAGTGCCAGATGGCGCGTGCAAATGGCGGCTTTCCCACGAAAATGCTTGGAAACACCACGAAATAATGCGTCGACGCATTTAACTGAGCGAGCCATCTAGATTAGAGACCTCTAATGGCTCCCATACACTGGGCGCGGCAATGCTTACAGGAAGTTGTTGCAACCAATAATTTCTTTGCTTTTATGGAAAAGTAGTGAATTGATTGGCTACCGTGCCAATTTCTGTCGTGTGGCAAGCGTTGCTGTGTGCATCTATAATAAAACTGACTTTTCAAGCGCAGCAGCAAAATATCAAAACAATAGAAATAGAATATAGAAATATACACAACAGAATATATATTGTAGAGAATTCAATAATTCCGATTGAAATTCATTTTGACTTGTTTCGTGATAGGTTGTAGGATTAAGCCAGCGTTTATAGTCGATTTTTATATTTGAAATTGTCTTAAGTATAATCTTAAGATGTCATAAACCAATCAAAGGACTATACTAGCATCTTAAGACAATATTTAAGATAATGTCTTTAGATAAGGTCTTAAAATAAGAACCGACTATGAATACCAGTAGAATCTTAGAAGTAGAGATTCAGGGTATGTCAACGCGATGCTGCAAACGCTTTGGTCAGTTTGTAAAATTCTTTCTTCTAATTGGTTCATCAAAGGCATTTGTAGCAAGACTTTGACCACAGTCTCAGATTCATGTGCAACAATCTGCGCAGACGCTCGATGCTTGCTTGCAATGGCACTTTAAGCCCGATTTACAATAGATTTTTAAGTTTTAAGCTGTAAAAAATGGACGAATCATAGGGTTCAATAGACAGTATTCAGGTAGTTGATTCTTAGGCATTCACACTTTTACGGAAAAGCAGAAAGCGGAAAAGCAGCAGCCAATCAGAACTTGCGCGTAATCGACAATTTCTGCTTTTTATATGGTCAAAGTCGCGCTACAAATGCTTTGAAGCATTTGATGGACCAATTAGAAGAAAGAATTTTACAAATCTAACTGACCAATTAAAAAACTCTTTAAAGCGTTTGCATTCGCGTATTCTGTAAAGTGCGTTCGGCAATATAAATCTGAGATGCGAGCTAGCTAGCAGATGGCGAGCGTGATCTTCGAGCAATCCGAGTGCCAAGAATTAATTCCGAACGCTACAGAGCTGTAAACTATCCTTTAAGGTTAGATTATAAAATGAAATTGTTTATTTTTATGAATAAGTAAAAATATCCTATTAATTGAAAATTTTTTTCGCTTTATTAAAAACTGATAATGATATTATATACTAAAAATAGATCGTTATACATGAATATAGCAGACTTATATGCAAGGTGTGTTTTCTTAAAAGAAAATACTACATTGCAAAATAAATTTCAGCAATTATATCACTTGATTTGTATTCGTTAAAGTCTTTAATATATTAATACAGTTTGATTAATACAGTTTAATTTCATTCCATATGTGCAACATAAGCTTTGATCTAAAAATTAACTAGCAAATTCTTAGTTTTCAAGTACGTAATTTCAAAATTCATAAAAAGGAAACGAATTAGAAACTTACTTGTTAAATATTGTACATAATGTACTCCATGAATTTCTATTTGATAGCATTTATTTGAGTGTTTGTAGACTCAGACATTATAATAATTCAAATACACTATTTGTAAAATAAAAGTATTAAAAGAGATGAATATATGTTAAAGAATCAGTTGGATTATCATAAATATAAAGATTATGAATTTAATTTAGGCGCGAAAATCTGCATTAGCTCTCGATCTCGGTCTTTGAATCCGTAAATCGAGCAGCTCGATTGGCTTTAGAAATATTAATACCGAACGCAGATGAGATGACATATAGAAAGCGAGTTGCCGAACAATTTTCAAAATAAAAAAGAGCAAACGAATTGTAATCCTCCGATTGTAATGCTGAACGCATCTATACTACTTGAAGTATAGATTCGGGAAGATGCTATTAGCGCTATTTGTGTTATTCTATCCTTGTGTTAAATGTCTAAATAAACAATGAAGATAGAATAAGAAGTAGCGCTAATAATATCTCCCCAAATACATTGCTACTTAGTACCAACACGAGTTCTGATTGGCCACTGCTTTTTCGCTTTCTGCTTTTCCGTCAAAGTGTGAACACGCCCTAAAACTTGAGTAAGCTTGAAATTTTTTCCTGTTAAATGAACAGATGAACTAGAACCTAACCTTGCCTATGAGATGAATGATTTTGAAGTAATTTGAAATGATTACAAGTAATTCGCAATAGTTTATTTATTGAGGTGATATAGTAATAGATTTACTTACATCTATAATGATAGATTTACTTGGTTAAGAAAGATTAAAATTTTTGAAGAGTTGAAATCCGTAATATGTCGAATGAATTTGTGCATTCTGTTACGGTTCCGCGTATCTATAAAATCACGGCCGATATTGTTCGCCGCGTGCGAGAAGATGGTGCTAGCCTAAAAACATTGATTTACGAAAAAAAGCATCCTGTAAGTGTATAATCGTAAGAAGAATATAAGATCAATTGGAAAAGATCTGATCTTCCGTTAATTATGTTGCTTATAATTACGTTATAAGAATAATTTATCATGTACGATTCAGAATGTGGCCGGCATATACGGTCTCGCGGTCAACACCTTACAAGCGTTACCTCAGTTAGATCAGCTGTTTGACAAGACCCAAATTCTAACGGAACAACCGCGTCTGAATCCCTGGTTAGCCAGAGTTCTCATAACGGAGCTTTTATGGCGCAAAAGATGCTTGAAGAATCGCTCCAAGCCAGTCCTAACTGTTCTAGCTTATGAAAACAAACTACGGGAAGAATCAATAAACCTCGGCTACATAGAAACTTTCGTCGATCATAAAGATAAAGGTAATTATTATCTCTAATAATCACCGCATGCTTGCATTTTTGCAGAATTTCGATCTCCGGAAACTCATCCTAGCGCAGTAAAGACACTTTCCTTCATGGTTCTGATTATTCGCAACTGCAGAATATTATCCAGTCGACAGAACAAACAAGTTAAAATTGGAGATCTACAAGATTATCAAAGCAGACCCTGTCATCAAGAATCGATTTGCAACAAAAAAAATAATTGTGCAATGGGTCCAGCAGCAGTACTGGGAACATTGTTCCTCTATAGCATTGCCATGTTCACTTTGCCGTTTGCTGCTTTCTTTATAATACAACGTTTTATGATATTAGAATTCCAAACTGATACTGCCGTGACTAATTACATTTCTGTATTGGCTGCTGTAATCACAGTGAACTTGATTATTTCTTGTTATGTTTATCAAGCTTTAAATGAGTCTGTTGAAGAGAAGGAACAAAGTGAAGACGAAATTAGAATAGAAACTAAAGAGAATTTAAATAAGAAATATGATTAAAATAGTTTTCTTTCTAAAAAAAAAAGAATTGTAAAAAAAAATTGTAAAATGTCAAATATTTTTTATATTATTTAATTAAAAAACGAGCACTCTTTGATATTTAATTAAAGGATATATATGTAATTGATATGGCTATATGCATAATGGAGAAAGAAAAAGTTTACTAAAAGAAATGTAAATATATAATGTATATAAATAAAAACTATATATATAATGATGAATAATCTTTATTGTAATAAAGTAGCAACAAATAGTACTTTATTTTTAAAACATTGTAAATTAACCTATAAATCCCTTTCAAAAGATGATATCTTAAATCTGCTATATATTCTACATGAGAAATAAGAAACTCTTTTGTCACTATTCCATAAAGTCTCGCTTATTTAAATATTACTTTAAATTTGTGTACTTTTGCTTGGAACACTGCGTTATTTTTAGTTTTAAATGCTGAAAATTATTGAAATGCATTTAGACTTTGTGCAAACAGACTTTATATGATATAAAAATATAAAAAGTTAAATAAAATATTTTAAGTGCACGATTAATATCAAATTTAAATTTTAATGTAAATTTGATTTCAATTGATGAAAAAATTTTAATGAAAAAGAAATGCAGGTATATTTACAGATACAGAAAAAAAAGAAAATTTAGCTTAATAAATATATTTTTGCTATATTAAAAAATTAAACTTTCTTTTCATTAAATCAGATTTTTTCTCCTTTTTTCTTTTAGAATTGTATTGCATATCTTATCGTGTGTGTGTGTGTGTGTGTGTGTGTGTGTGTGTGTGTGTACATAAAATAAAAAAAATATATAATATATTTAATTTAATTATATAATGTATTTAATAGATGTATTCTTCAAAATGATTTGATGTTTTTCTTTTCTCTTTTCAGTAAAAAGACCTAGATACGTTCGTATCAATACTCTTCTGTTAACAGTGGAAGAAGCAATCTCCTTTTTTCAACAGGATGGATGGCAATTATTACCCAAAAGTACAACATATTCTTCATATCTACAATCCTTATCGCAATTATCAAAGCCGTATTTTATACAAGATCTACATATACCAGAAATGTTAGCTTTTCCGTCCTCAACAATCTTTCATGACCACAATGGCTATCGCGATGGCAAGCTTATTCTTCAAGATAAGGTATAAATAATAGAATCTTTTCTATCTGTACTGATAATATTTTCTTTGTAACTTGTACGATTATTTTAGTATTATCAAATATTTATTACATAATTAATAGCCTTCTAAAAATGTATATGTGGGGCAGTTTTTATAATTATTTAATATAATTTACATTTATTCAATTTTTATCAAATTTTTTTAGTAGATTAAGTATTATTAATACTAATGTATCTATTATTAACATAACTTATAATTAGCATCATTAAGATTTAATTAAAGATTTGTAAAAAAAAAATACGTTTCATTTTACATTAAAAATCTTATTTCACTTAGGCTAGCAGTTTGCCGGTGCATTTGTTGAATCCTATTAGTGGTTCTACAGTGTTAGACATGTGCGCTGCGCCCGGCATGAAAACTACTCATGTGGCAGCAAAACTGCAAAATAATGGGTACATAATTTGTTTCTCAATCAGATTTATTATTAGATAATATGTGAAAGAAGAAAACCAAGAAATGTATTAATATCTAATATTTATTTTTATTGAGTAATTTTATTGAGTAAACTAATTAAAGTTGAGAAATAGATACTTTAATATTAATATTAATATATAAATTATATAAATTATTATTTTTAAATAGAAAAGTTTATGCCGTGGAGATTGATGCTAAAAGATTTAAAACCTTAATTACTCAATTAGAAAAAACTCATGCCCTCTGTGTGGAGCCTCTTAATCAAGATGTTTTAACTCTCGATCCAAAATTGTATTCATATGTGGAATACATTTTAGTCGATCCAACTTGTTCTGGATCAGGTAAAGATTCACTTTTAATGTAAATTAATAGTGTAATGTAAATTAAACATTATATTAATATAATGTTAAATTTTTTAATTAGTCAAAAAATAGCATAAAGGACAGAATAAGAAAATAGAAAATAATTCTTTTTATGACGCTTTGCATTATTCCTATTCGTGAAACGAGTAATTATTTATTTAATTGTAAATTATCTTCTATAAAATATACCGTCATAATTTTTATTTGTACTTTGTATTTTATATGTACAATTTACGAAATAATTCTACAATTTTCATTAAAGGTATTATCGACAGACCGAAACAGAGCGATATGGATGGAATGCCCGAACTAAAGCGCTTGAAGAATTTACAATCGTTTCAAGTTTATCTTTTGAGATATGCGCTGTTCAATTTTCCAAATGCGAAAAGAATAATCTACAGCACATGTTCTCTACATCCCGAAGAGAATGAGGAAGTAGTAGACGAAGTTCTGGCCAATGTTGGAAACGCTTATCGTTTGCTACCAGTTAGGCAATTGCTCAAAAATAACTGGACAAACTTCAGCTCGAAAAAATACAACTGTGGAGATTTATGTTTGTATTCGAAGCCAAATGATGATTTTTGCAATGGTTTTTTCGTAGCAGTATTTGAGAGAAATTTTGATGTGATTCTGCCAAAATGCAAACTTAAAGGGGGTAACGAATATATGAATCTTATTGAAACTAACTTGAATATTAAGAAAGATGACATGGCGAAAACATTCGCACACCAACAAGAGAAATGTGAAAAGAAGAAAAAGAAGAAAAAGAAGAAGAAAAAGGAAGAGAAGGAAGTAATTTCAATGAATAATGAACAAATGAAGATATCGGCAGATATTGTTGAATTTAAAATACTTGACGTAGATAGCAAAATAAAAGCAAAAAGTAAAAAAGAAGTTGGAAAAATGGATGTTTGTAATGATTCGTTTAATTTTAATTATAAAGTATTGAATAAATCTAAAGATATACAAAAGGAGACATTAGATGTCATGGAAATGAAAAAATCGAGGAAAAAAAGAAAATCGAAGCATGAAAATATACTTCAAGAACTAATTATGACGAAAAAAGAGCAAACTAAGGAAATTGAAATTGAACTGCCAAAGATAAAAAAGAAAAAAGAAAATAAAGAAATCAAGATTGATAAAATGCAGCAAGTGGAAATAGAAAGCGGAAGAAACTGTAATTGGACCATCAAAGAAGAGGAAAAAAAGTAATGAGATTTATTAAATAGAAATAAATATATTGTTAAATAAGACATATATTTTTTTGTATTGTATCATTATTTGCGTTATTCCTTATTCCGTATTTAGTCTGTTTATAAAGTTGCCAATAATAGATGATAATATTATATAGAGATTATTTTTTGCTATGTTAAATTTTCTAAGAGCCTAGAGCTGAAATCTGTGCTTCTTTATTTGAATTTTTGTATCTTAATTTTTTTTTCTTCATCTAAACAATGGTACATTTTTACAAAAGATAACATTTGTTGATTACTGGGCTATCTTGTTAATTGTCAATGATCAATATATCAACTCTTCGCGATTGATAAGTGAAAGAGCGAGTAAATTTTTTTTACCTACTGTAAATATATATTCATTGAATGAGAGAAAATAATAAGGCGAAAGATAGAGAAAAAGAGAGAAAATATAATGAGTTGTATAAAATTCATCCTAAAGAATATTTCTCTAACTAAATATATATATATTATTTATATATA
>NW_017259545.1:523605-528654 GCF_001594045.1 Atta colombica | reverse complement strand
TTGTATATATATATATATATATATATATATATATATAATGTATACACGATGATTTTTTAAATAAAAAAAAGATCAACTGACATTTGGTTCTCGCTGTCATATATTAGGGGAAAAAGAATATTTTTAAAAACTTAATTCCCATAATCTGACAACCCTTATATCATATAGTATAGGTAAGTATAAAATAATTCGCGACAAGGTGGCACGGAAGCCTGTTGACCTCCTTGAAGTCAACCGATAAGCATGTCGATTAAGCCGAAGTATAATTACGGTGAAAAAACCTTTTCTAATACACACACACACACACACACACACACACACACACATACACATATATATATATATAAAATGATATAATATGCGATAACTATGATTCAGTTTTCTAGCTTATCCCTTTACTGTGTGGTACATTACTTAACTCGCTAGGATCACGTCGCGTGAGTCACGACACGAAATGTCGAGAAATATATTGTCTATTAGCATTATAACTTAAAATATCATATAAGGACTAATCGCGATGCAATATATATGATTATGAGGTGTTAGAAAATTGAAATTATTGCATCACAACTAGTGATGCATCAAAATTGATTTTCTCAAGATCGATTTTCTTATAATTTTTATTTCTTCAGCCACAATTAAGTAATGACTTTCAAAGAAACGAAATCATTTCTCTCAACTATACATATATGTAATATTATTTGGATTTAATATAGAAAGCTTAAAAACGGAGAGTTAAAAATTTTATGAATATTTTTATTTTTAAATCGCAAGCTAATTTAAACTTGTGTGCTATAGTATTCTAATCTTTTTCCCTCTTTCCTTCTTTCTCTTTCTTTCTTTCTCTTTCTCTTTAATACAAAAGTAATACAACACAAATAAGCATGGATCTTACATGCAACATTAAAACAATCGGACATCAACAAATTTCCAAATTTTCATAAATTTATTGCAATTAAAATATTTCATAAAAATCCAAAAGTATATATGCTTGTAAAAGATGGATCGAATCATGTTGCATCGCTCTATGTATCATACGCGATCATCGATAAATATTCGCTTTTCGGAACAGTAAAAGCGTAATTAGCTGTGATAAAAAAAATAATTAATGCTTTTCGCACTATTTTGTGATGCGTCTCTTTGAAATTTTGATGTCTATGCAACAAGTTCCGCGTTCACTGACACGGGGCGTCGACGCCGCCCCGACAAAGCGACGATGGAGACGGCGTGAAAGGATGTCGACGGAGACCGGCGGCGCCGAGATTGCGCGACCACTCGACGTCGGGACGCCATCGTCGAAGGACGCATGAATATGTATACTGCTGCCACGATCTCCGCGATTCAGCCGAATTAACTTCGATAAGGCAATTCGTCTGCAATCCATACTGGCGCGTCGACATGAACGCCACCATTAACGTAATAATGATAATGCCGTGAATTTTACGTCGATCGACAATTGCAGCATAGTGTCAGTGAACTTTGGTGAACTTAGTGTTTTCTTCAATTAACAGATTCTTTCTTACTTTGTTTCCACGGTGCCAGATTGAATCAAGTTAGTACAAAATATTTCTATTATTACGTTATTTTTAAATGAAGAATTAAAACAACAAGTTACGGCAAGTAGCTTAATTACATTTTTTTGATAGTGTACTTATTCATTAATTTTTATTACAAAGTTGTGTGTGTTTAACGATTATAACATAAACGTACGTTTTAAAAATAATCGCTTAAGAATAGACTTCAATCTTCTATTTTTGAATCTTGTTTTAATTAAATAATATATAAGAGTTGATTTATAATACTAGGCCTGTTAACTTATGCCGTAATCTGTAAAAATTGACTAATCACGGTCGAATGAGAGAGAAATAATTGATTCTATAATCAATTCTTACAGATTACGGCATAAATTAACAGATTATAGCCTATTATAAGCCAACCCTAACTTTCTCTTTCTAAAATTAAGTTTTTTCCAAAAAATTTAAATAGTGAAAACATGATTTCAATAAATTTAATTTAAATAATATCGAAAAAAGAAAGCTTATTCTCCAAAAAAAAAGATTCATTTGAATATAATGAGGAAATTAATAAAGAAAATATGAATAAGAGAGGCTTTTAGGCTTCTATTGTAAAATAAAAATCAATAATTTTGTTTTATGGAAAGATAAAAAGTTTTTTGTCAGTCTAATTGTTATATTTCTTTTATATAACATTTAAAAAATTAAAATATAGTAATATAATATAATATACAAGATTAGGAATATATGTTTTACACAGACGATTTTTTTTTAAATACTCAAACAGATATTTTTTTACGAAACTATTGATATTTCGTAGTGTCTTAAGTCTATATTTTCAAAAAGATTAGCATTATTTTAAAATATTATTACAAGTTTTCTTCCTTTTATCGACTTATTAGATCAACTAGTATGATATTATAACGATTTTATGTTGGCATTCACTATGATCGAGGTATTGTCTTTGTCAGATGAAATTGTTGCTAAATAATCCAGATATTAAACAAGATGAAAAACGAGTATATAAATCATTGCAGAAACTAGCTGATGCTGTTTTGCATTTCGAGAATGGTGTGTCACGCACGCCGAGTCTCATGCATATCAGAGGTCAGCAGAGGATAATTGTTAGAGTTATATCGCGATTTTAGACGTGATGTAAACGCGATCTGAAATTATTAAATCAGATGGATGTAATGTTATATAATTTGCCATATTTCATTTTAATTAAACGCTCGCAAAGTTACAAAACTGCTTACATAAATTCAAAATTCGGATAAGTAATGTATTGTTACTCGATAAAAGAAACATAGATTTGAAAACTGAGCAAATATTATAGTAGGTATATTGCCAATCACTTATAACCATACATCATGATAGTGACAATCATGAAGAGATGACGTACGAGAATTGACAAAATATATATATATATCTGTCTAAATTGCTGATGGATAGATCTGCAGTGGGAGTTGCAGTTGCAAAATAAAAACGACCGATCGATCGAGAATCAGGCTATCACGCAACAGTGATCGACTGACCAGCGCTTATATAGCGTTCTCAAAGTGGCCATTCGTGGTATTCGTATCATGTTTTGATATAACGAACCTTGAAATGTCAAAAAACATTGCACGCTCTACTTGCAGATCTAATTTTGCAGACAAATTTGGTTAACCGATGTATGTTTTCATATTAGCTATATGAAGGCAAACGATATTCTTTCATCTTTTTGTAATAATTTGTATTAACATGAGATTTATTCGCATTCAATTATATTCTTTTGCCAACTTAGAATCAGATCTTAACATCAGATTTATAATTTTTTCCGATACTGTAGATACTGTAGAATATTAGAGACTCAGTGATTGCTATATTTAATTATGATATAAATAAAATTGTATATCTGCTAAGAGAGAAGTTCTCTTTTTAGTTTATTCTAATTATCTATTAAGTCTTTTTTTTTTAAGTAAAAATCTTATTTATTACACACATTTTAATAATTTGTTTTGTTAAATTTTAATTTTTAATCGCAATTCCCTTGTAATTTTTAATTTTTACTTCGTAATAAACTTGTCATCGCGTTATAGACACGTGTATGATTCATTAAGTGAATAAGCAAACTTTCCTCATCCCCTTGTCGGGGTCTGAATCTTTTTGTATAATCACAAAAGAACAGGCCGATCAAGGACACGCGAAAGTGGCGGCGGCCTCACTTTGCGGATGATCGAGACTGAAAATCAGTCGGACTCGCGTGTCAGCAGACTGGGCCAGCAAAACGAGGATCTCCCCGTAGCTGGCAACGGTAACAAGGTTGACGGTAACGGTGGTGATCATCGTGAGGCTAGTGACCAAGCAGCAGCTGCTGCAACCACCGCAACGACGGTGGAGGACGCAGGTGAGAATGTGTGTGTGTATGTGTGTAAGAGAAAGAAATCTAGATTAACTCTTAAACTTAAATTATCTTAAATTATATGTACGTGAATTAATCCTCAACGTTTACATTATATTAACTGACATATATAACTTTTTTTAACTTATTAAACTCGATGATCTTAATTTTTCTGGATCAAACAGCAATCTTTTATTTTAAATTTTTTTTTCAGTTATTTTCATTTTTATTCTACAAGTACATATGCAAAATATTAACATCACAACTGTACATAATTAAATTGTACATAATTCTATGAGTCATTTTCATTCTACGCAAACATGGCCAAATGACAAAAATATAATAATTAAGAGTGCAAAAAAAGAGAAATTTAATTTAAAAAAATACGGATGACTAAGAATAAATTAAATTTAAATTAAGATAATCGCGATACGAAATTTGGTTCAGCCGATTAAAAAATATTCTGACTTTTCCATCCAGGGGCGATGAGAAAAGAGGAACAAGACACGCCACGGATTCACGAGAATTCGCTAAAGGGCGGCGTCGCTGCGAGCGTTGCGACGCCCACAACGGCATCGACGATGCCGGTGGAGGACGACGATGAGGATGAGGAAGAGGCAGAGGAGGAAGACGAAGAAGAAGACGCCGAGGAGGAAGAGGAGGATAGAGTAGAGGAGGGTGGAATCGCAGTGGAGGGTGGAATGACGACGCAAGAAGAGGTCGGGGGTGTGTTGGCCGGTGGTGAAGGTGGGGGTGGTAGCGGCATGGCCGGCTACTGGAGGCAGAGCAGACCCTCCAGTCCCCGCATGCCGCCTCCGGAGCAGTCGGAGCAGCCGAGCCGACCCAAGAGCCGGCACGAGCTACAAGCCGCGAGATATAATAACCTCGGCTATTGGCGAGCAAGAAGAGTCACCTTTTACAAAAATGGTGATCCTTACTTTCCGGGAGTGGAATTCAGGTAAACATCGTTTCATTCAATATTCTAGCCAAATTGAGAAGCTTAAAAAGATGTTAATGGAAATACTTTGGTTTATTATTATACGCCATGATATTTATTATGCATATCATTTAAAACAGTTAAGATAGAAATATATATTTCTTTTCCTAATCTCTCTGTCATAGAAAGTATAACGAAATATATATATATATATA
>NW_017259545.1:521935-523505 GCF_001594045.1 Atta colombica | reverse complement strand
ACACACACACACACACACACACACACACACACACACACACACACACACACACACACACACACACATACGCGCGCGCGCACAAAATATTAATTTAGTAATTTGTAAACAATAATGCTTGCGTAACATGCAAGAACGGAACTTTATAAAATATTTTTAAACATTATTTATTTTTAATAAAGCATATGTACTTCAAAAATATTACTAATAATATATCAATTGTATATCTATATAATTGTGACATTAAATAATGTTGTAATTATATACCGAAAATATTAAAAATTATTTTGAGAAATCATTAGAAATGGCATCGTGTATTTCTTTTTTAAAGCTTTTTGGAAAAATGGCGAAAAATATATAGAAAAATTTTGAAAAATGTTTATAAAAAAAGAAATACACGATGCCATTTCTAATCAGTATGTTTATTTAATTAACTAACATCTAAACTAATATTTTAATTGGAGGGTTATAAAAATATTATTGTGAATTATGATTGAAAAATATTATTGACATAATTGCATTGTCATAATTGTTATTGACATAATTGCATGAAAGAATCGTATTCTTAAAAAGATAATTAAGACATTAACTTAAATGTGAGAGCTTAAACATATTCAAATTATAATCTGAATTAATAAATCAAAACATACCTTTATGTTTGATACATTAGCTTTGTTGGCATTGATTAAAGTTTTCATTCTTATTACTCTTTTATCTTGCAGTAATAATCAATAGTTTTAACAATAAGAGAGAATTCATTCGAAATTGATCAAAAGATTTTTAAAAGAATAGATTTTCGAATTTGCTTTATATGTATAATATTATTTTAGTAAACTAAAAATGTTGACCATTTTTAGATTCAAACCTGGCCGTGACATTGGTTCTTTGGAGGCTCTATTGGATAGATTATCCCTTCGGATGGACTTGCCAAGAGGAGCGCGCCACATTTTCTCGATGGACGGTGACCGGAAGATCAATCTTGACGAACTCGAGGATGGTGCCTCTTACGTAGTGTCCAGTTATAAGACCTTTAAGGTAAGAAAAATCTTCGATATATCATATGAATTCGATTATTGCAGAAAAAATAAATTAAAAAAAAATGTTTTGTCCAATTCATATGTATATCATATTTTAAAGATAAAATTGAATCAACGAAATCTAAGATTAATTTATAATAATTTGATTTAAATATATGAATATATTTATCTGAAAATTATTAATTTTATTTTTCATAACTAATATAAGTATAAATTAAAGAAAAAAAAAATACAATTGAAAAATACAATAGTCTATGTTATCTTGATAAGAAAGTACAAGAACGTGATTTCGTAGATAGCGAAAGTGTGTGTTAATCACGCTCGATTAAAGCGCTAGTTGGTAACAAGTAACAACCTCGATACTCGTGAACTTGACTGACGTTGTAAACACGTCTTCTTCAAAGCACGATCGACTTCATCGTGCTACAAATGTGAACATACTGCATTTTTTTTTCTTCGATTGTCCACAATGTATGAAAAATATAAAAATTGGCAAATATAAAAATTTTCATGGCAAACGTAAAAATATGTTTAGA
>NW_017259545.1:519644-521835 GCF_001594045.1 Atta colombica | reverse complement strand
TTGTTTCGCCCTCAATCGATTTCCATTAAACAATTTTTTTTATATTATATTGAAAATGCTAAAAATTATCATTACGTGAGGAAAAAAACCGATCCCTAAAGTTCTAATTAATTATAATTACTAGTCTAGATACAACATTACGAAACCCTCTTCATTAATAAGTAAACTGATAAAATTTTTTTTTATTATGTAATAATAATAATAATAATAATACTCATATATTAGAAGAAAATAAAATACGGAATACAAAAAAGATATATCAAACACTTTTTTTCTATAATACCTATATGTAAAGCGAATATCATTATTAGGGAATATTATTAGGGAATATTATTAGAAAATATACAATAAAGCTTGAAGGAAGAAAAGCAAAACATTGAATATTCCTTTGTTTTTAATTCTTATGCGGGTTACTGATACGATTAACCGATTACATTAGTCTACGAATTTTCATTTTTGAATCATTGTCTGAAAAAACTTCGTCGGTTCCCCTTGTTTTTTGATGCTGAACATGAATTGATTTTCCAAATTTTTAATTTCGATATCTCAAAATTAAAAAATCATCCCAAAATGAAACAAAATGCATTTTAAAGCTAAAAATTAATATTTTTGTGCAGTATTAACAAAAAATTGAAAAAAAATTTGCTGCCAATGCTAAAATATCATGAAAACTCTCACAATTATTGTTTTTTATTCTTTGATGCCAATTTTTTCGCAATTGTAACGTCATAATGGACTTGAAAAACGGATTCGTGTTCAACAAGCAAAAATACGTTAAAACTAGCTAACATTGTTAAAATAATTTTTTTGGCAGGCTAGTATTATCAATAATGTTATTATATACTGTTCGCTATCGTATCGTAAAGTTATTTATATAAATTAATATTTCTAAATAATCATTAGAACACATGTATTTATAAATACACATATATAAGCACGCACTTTATACAAAAGCTACAAAAACTAAAAAAGAGTAAAAAATACAATTATTAATATTGCAGTAGATTTATAAATGTGTCAGAACATAGAATTTTTAAATAACTTTCAAAGAGATGCGATATGGCAACGATTTATAAGAATGCTTAAATTGTAATACCGATGATGACGACGACGACGATGAAGGGGACGTGTGTATCTAGCCCAGATCAGCTTCCTAAAGCAGGCCACACGCAACGCAAAGTTGTATTAATTGCGCAAGAACAGAGAGCTCTTTTTCTATCCTTTTTTAGTATCGAAACATAGATTTTAATATCTTATGAATTGTCTTGTTTCCAAATTTTACAGTACTATTTATTTATATAATTTATGTATAATTTTTATATTATAATATAATTTTATAGGAAAGAATTCGCTCAAAAAAGTTTCTCATCATCTGATTGCTTGGTTTATTGATGCAATGGATGAGAAGCAATTTATTTTGTCTTACGTCATTGGGCATTATGGTTCACACCCTTCCTTTAGTTCAGAGGTGTGACCAATTTAACTCGCTATGTATTACGATGCACCTTGATGCAATTACGATCCACTTTGATCGGCAGCCATATGCAGAATTATTTTTTAATTCGACTGAAGCTTATAATGCATGATTCTTGCATTAAACAACTGGGCTTTACATGTCGATTGGCCTTAATTAATCAGATCAGTATTCTCAAATATGTAACCCATTTTACAATTTGATTAATTAAAGAGAAAAAGAAGAGAGAAAGGAGAGACAATTTGAATATTCAAGATAATCATTTAAGATAAAATATTATTTTTCCATATTAATTTTCTAAATTTAAAAAAAACGAAGCGTGAAGTCGCATTTTAATAATTATAATACAAAATTGGACCGACGAGAATTTACTATAAGTGTGATAAAGAAACAAAGGAATATGAAAGTGATTTTAAAGTGTCAGTTTATATCGAATGGTGATATGAGTTTGTGCAGAATAGTCACATGTACTTCTTCTCAAAGCTTTCCCTCCTTTTTCTCCCCTTAAATTCTTTTCTGCATTTGCCTCCCTCATTTTCTTTCTTTCTACTTTTTTACCTTAATCTCAAATTTCTGTCATTATTTTTCTACTACTGCAATTTATAAAATGGATCTTGGTTAAACAGAATGATTCTTTTAGAACATCTTTTTCATAATATTTTTTTCTTCTTCTCGTCATATATGCAAAATATCTTAGATATACAAAATATCTTATAT
>NW_017259545.1:516518-519330 GCF_001594045.1 Atta colombica | reverse complement strand
ATTATTAGTATTATTTTATTAGTATTATTTATTATATTTATTAGTATTAATATTTATTAGTAACTAATTAACTATAATTATCAGTAACTAATAAGCTTAAAATTTGATTCAATAAAAATCAAATTTTATTTACAAATAATTATTAAAAGAAATTACTAAAAGACACCGCGATATACAAAATGAAGTTCCTTCAGAGTCCTTCCTAATATGTTGCGCGAAATAATATCGGTCTGTTTTGCATTTCCATCATTTCTGACACTCTAACATGTAACATTATACACGTTCTTACAGTACCGCGATAAAGATTCGTGCCATTAATTAGATTTTTATTATATGTTCGTTCACCTTCGTTCTCTTTTCTTAACACAAATTGCGTGTTTGTTCCCCGCGTTGCTTGCCACGCTATTGGTGACCTAATTACATATTACCAACAAGAAATTATTATTGCGTCGTGTATGCCATATGCACAATTCTTGAAACGTAAAGTATGTACACAACTCTATAACTGTATAAATAGGATTTTTTCCAAGTACATCACATACACCAAAAGTTTGTATTCATACAGATTACACAAATCCATAATTTTCAATACTTTCTTAATAATTAGGTAGAAAACTATTAATAAAATAGAAATAATGATTTTATTTTTTCAAATTATAAATTTTCCTTGATTCTTCAATGTTTTCATAATAGCGACCAATTCGATTTTCTTAGTCAGAACAACCAAGAACGCATGAATCACGGAGTAGTAAGTGGGAGGTAGGAAGGGAGGGGCAATTCTTACTTCCGTTAAGAAGGCTGTTGTAGAGGGTGGCAAGAGAATGGGGGAGAGACCGTATCTCATTGACCGTTGGTCAACCGGCCTCTTGGGATCAATAAACACTAAGTTCTCTTTGCTTGGTTTACCTCCGAGAACGTTGCTTTTAAAGATTCAAAGTAATCTTAAAGTTAAGGTCATTGCTCCAGAAAAATTTTGTTTTGTCGCGCGATTGTTCTCTTGTCTTTTACTTTTCTTTTTTCTCGAGGATTTTATTTTTGCATTAAAATTTGTTTAAATTTACTTTTATTGCGATTATATGTAAATATTATACATAATTTTCTGTCTTTTCTACGGCTGTAGCCATTTATTCGTGCGCTAACCGAACGACAGTCCCAGCGTTGATATCACCATAATCGATTGTTTGCTGTATTCATGTCACCAAGACAGCATGGGAATCAAAGAAATGTGATAAGTGCGTATAATATGTAATGTATAAATGTTTCCATTAACGTTCATTAGATATATTTTTCTTTCTAGCTAGACTTCTTATCCTTCACAATCGCTACTTTATCGAGCGACGGCTGACGAGTACCCTTACTCTAGCTATTATTTTCTTCAGCGAATTATTTTTCTGTAATCGCTATTGCATTTTGAATCACAAGACCTTGCTTTCATCACGCAACATAATATGTTGAACTAGTTCTTCATTTTTTCATATTGCAATGATTCTTCATTTTAAATCCAAAACAAGTGGAAAGGAAGATGTAGAAGAAACATTGTTTGATAAAACCATAGTATAAATTTTGCTCTAAAAACAATTGTATATGATTTATCAATATCAATTGAGACGAATTGTCAGTTAATGTATTGCATTCTCAGTTAAAAAACTTTTTTTCCAATTATGAATGAATGATAAAATGAAAAATTAATAATTATATAATATAATAAATAAAGAAAAATAAATGAAACTTTTTAAAAATATGTAATAAAGAATTAATTTTTACGTGAATGTACATATGTTGTGGTAAATTATGCTATCATAAAAATTAAGATATAGTAATGCTTTATTGTGAAGAAATAACTAAAGATATATAATAAATTTTGAATTTGTTTTTTAAAAGCTTTTAATATAAATATATTTATTTTATTAGATATGTCTTTTTCATAACTAAGAAAACTACGCAACTCATAAAACGATTTGTTCTATGTCTCTTATTTGTTTTTCTACGAACAATTTTTTGGTGAGTTTGTTGACATGATTATTAAACAGTTTCGTATAACTATCTCATTATATATCTTTGTCATTATTATTTCATTTTCTAAATTTATTCTCGATTTGTCGAAAAATGTAAGTAATTCTTGAGCATTGAGTTTGGCATTAGGAGGCTTATCAAAAAGATTATTGTCGTGACTTATCAACTGCGCTATTTTTTCTAATCTTTTTTTGGAATTATAATTATAATAACCCAGACAACATTGCACGCGATTGTTGCAATTATATTATAATTTTATACGTATTACATTATATATATGTGTGTGTAATGAATTTTATATATGCACACGAATACCTAGTGTCTAACTCTTATGACACTTAATCATCATATTTAAGTTATCTTTTATCTATACATTAATTTAAATTAGTATTGGGTTGTCCGGAAAGTTCGTGCCGATGTTGAAGGAAAATTGAAACGCAGAGAAAATTTAAATTTTAGTATACATTTATTAAATTATATAGGTTAGTTATCGGCACGAACTTTCCGGACAACCCAATACAAATTATTGTAAATAATTATCATAGAAAGATAATTGTCAGTTGATTAGTAACTCATATTATACATTTTATATTATATAGTATAATATTCTCAATACAAGGTTATAAAGATTATAATAGTTGGAACGTATTCATATATATAGAATGAAGGTCAGCTCGCCACTTCATTCTCACGCAGACCAACCCTTCCATTAAGCTATCCTATATTGATATAATACTTTAACTCTTAGTCCAGGTCATTAGTATTTCATCTTTACTCACAACACACACATATACACGTT
>NW_017259545.1:504445-516418 GCF_001594045.1 Atta colombica | reverse complement strand
ATATATATTTCTTGAAAAACAATAGACATTTTAATCCGCATAATTTTGATCAAAATTCGAATTTTTAAACTCGAATTTTTAAAAGCTTGTCAAAGATCGATCTATCTACATCTCAATAATATAGCATCAAATTCTTTGTAGACATAAGTATGTCAATGGTCGATCATTCCATAATTCAATTAAGATTGCATTTTATTGTACATAAATTTGTCGAGATTCTACTATTGTTCCAGCGTGCGTGCACAGGGATCCATATACATATGTACTGTAGATAATTATTCAATTTCATTTATATTAATTTATATTAATCATTTATATTAATCGATAATATTCCAAATATACTTAAGAAAGAGGGAACGTTATATTCTTTACTGCATATTATAATTTTTAATATTAAAAGAATTACGATATAAAAAGTGTCTCATATAAATGACTGATCTTTCGTTAGTAGGATAGTACGCGTGTTTTGAAGTCATAATTCAGCTTATTGGATTATTAGTCTCGTTAGCTCTTTTTTGTTCTCGAGATCTACTTTTAATATTAGTCTTATGTAGCTAATCAAGTTAAGTGCTTTAATATATAGGCTGAATTTCCTGAGAAATCAAGTTTTTTTTCATGAGATTTATCAGGAAGGTGTGGGCGTTCTTAATTTCCGTGGATGCTTTTATCGCCTTTTATCGAAACAAGCATTAAGCCCAATAGAATTTCTATCATCCGAGCTAACAAGAGGCAAAACGATTCCTATCGTTTGTTAAGATTAGTCGAAACACATGTGATTACATGTGATTATCAGTTATCTCCCCGATATATTGAACTTATTGAACATATAAAATGATAAATTTTAATAATTTTAGTTTGTAAAAATTGTATGTACGCGCACACTCTCACAATTGTATATATTATATATTGTATATATTATATATGCATGCTAATTCAATTCTGATACTGGAAATTAAGGGAATTGCAACTTTCTTTTATTCATCATTTTTAATGAACATACTGAGTGTGTCTTGCTATTGCTTGCATCAATTGAATAACATTATGCAATTCTTATTTACTTATAATGTACAATCAAGTGCGTTCTTTAAAATGCATTGAATATTCCATTGTCAAACATTTTTAATTAAATTTTTATAAATATTTTTTTTTAATTAACTGAATATAATTTCTCTTCTTTTTTTTTGATTTTTATTGTATTGAATAAAAAAAATGGATAATAATAAAAACATAATAAAGATTATAAACAATCTTAGCTCAAATTATATATATAAATGTATATGTATTTTATATATATATATATGTATAATAAAATCATAAATTTGAGTTAAAATTCATAATTTTTATTGTGTCATTTTGATAAAAATTAAGGAAAAGAAGGGAAATGATCTAATTGGTTTAAAATATATTTGCAAAGATGTAGTTAAAAAATTTTGACAATACGGAATATTCAGTGATTTAAAACTACTTCGCATATTACAAATATTACAATCGAATATGAATTGCACAATGTTATTCAATTGCTGTAAACGACAGCAAGGCACGCTCAATATGTTCATTAAAAGTGATGAATAACCGTAAAAAGGGTGTTGCATTCCCTTAATTTCTAGTATCAACATACTGAATTGAATTAATATTGCTACGCGGAGGATTAAGAAGAGGGGTAGAAGAGGAGGTGAAGGGTTCGGGGATGGTCGTCCTTGAGCGACGGCAGCCCTTCATAAGGTATGGTAACGTAAGGTAGAGAAGTAGGGGATGTTGCAGCACCCTAGTTCTTCAATACAACTATCCCACCTCTTACTTGCCCCAGTAGTCGTCCATTGAACACAGTCGCGGTTGTACCAACGTGTTCCGTCCATATTCGAAAGAGAGATAGCAAATGTGTCACGCAATTCAAGATTGACGAAAAGATAATTGTAACAGACTTTTACGCCAAATCTTATTAAAACTGTTACTGTCGATTGGTGAATTTGATGTTAAAATTGATGTGATTCTCTCTTTTCAATAGATTGTAATAAAGAATCGCGATCGTTCATTATTTTTTTTACAGCTTCTCCAATTTCTTCCAATATTCTCGATTCTCGATGAGGAAACGTCATTATTCGTTTTTTATAACTATGAAAGAGTGTTAAGAATTGAGATTGAGTGTATTATGATTAAAAATTGAGAATTTTCAAGAACGTAATATGAGCAGTGATGAAAGTTTTTTGAATCATTTAAAGTTGCGATTGTAATCAATCTTCCACTCGTTCGATCTCTTCTTCATCTGCCTATAAAACATTTTTTACGTATTTGTTCAGTGTCTCTTTGTTCAGTTCCTTCCATAACAGGAATTTATTTTTTATGCTTGTGAAGTTATCGTTAACATTATAATAGATTTAATTGAAGATATTCTTTAAAGATATAAAATAAATTATGAAATCCTAATTTTATGGATTATGTGAATTTGTATATGCATTCGATATTGAATGTAGCAAAAGTGAAGTGAATCTTCAAAGGTTGCAAGAAGTCAATTGAGATCCACAATTGAGTCTGCAAGTTTGTCTTCGTCCCAATCGGACGATTCGGAGCCGAATTTTGCTAGACAAGAAATAGAGGACTACTGCAGTGATTCGGAGACTGAATATTATAGTCGAGATTTAAATTGCTGGTCAGACAGTTTTGTCGTGTTAATGAGCGATTCCTTTGAAGTGATATCGCTGCCGGCCGACATGATGCAGGTTCTTTGAATGTTTATGCGACATTTATTGGATTTACTAAATCCATATTTCAAAAGTATTTCAAAAGAAACTTCGAATTTTGATTTGAACATATTCAAATAATATGGAATAATTACATAAGAAAGAAAAAAACAAAATATTTTCTTTTTCTTTTTCAAGAATTTAAAATTGATGATATCACGAATACACAAGAAAATTAATTTTGCCATGTAATTTATTTCAATATATTATGTAATATAAAATATCTTTAAAAAAATAATTGACAGTAAAATAAATAATAATGTTATTACTGTACATATTGTATAATGTATATTGTTATAATTTTCAGAATGAAATTAAAATATATTTGGAAAATTTTAATAATTTTCTAGTATCTAATAATTTTAACATGTATTGTAATTCTTCACAATTTTAAAATGCTTTTCAGTTGATATAAATTCAAAGTAATATTAAGTTTATAATTTCGCATTCAACAATGTAACTATTATTTAACATCGTATTATGTTACATTTATATCGTTGAGTACGAAAATTACAACACATTGATGTTATGTTATTTTAAATTTATGTCGTCTGGGAAGCATCTTAAAATTATGAAGAATTTATTGCGAAAACTATAATTTTAAATTTTCCATGTCAGCCGGCCAGCTACGGGAAGAAGAACAACACCTGGTACACTAGTCCAGCAGGCGGTGGAAGTAGTAGGAGTACCACTGGAACCGTAAGTGGGGTTGGAGGGTGGCAAAGTAGACCGCCAGCGGTACCAAGTCTTAGCCGGAAAGCTTCCATCACTGAAGAAGCGCCACCCCCTGGTGGCGGAAAGCCATCTTCGGGCCGTGTCATTCGTATTGTTAACAACCATGATCATACTGTTCAGGTAGGATTGAGACTTGTTAATTGTTTACATGCGGCCAAAATCTATATATTAATCTACGCATTAATTCTTCTCTTAACTCTTATTAAGTCTTCGCTGTTTAAAAAAAAAAAGAAAGAATTTTTTTTCTTTTCTCAATAATATATACATATAAATAAATAACGTATTTGTTGTATGATAGAATTTTTGTCATTTAAATGATTTATTTTGCTTTATGTATTTGTTAATATTAATTTATGTTCTTTAATTATATAATATAATTTTTCTAATTTTTCTATTTATTTAATTTTTACTTGCGCTTTTAAATTCTTTTTAAATTCAATTTTTGTCTACATAAAATTAATTTCTTTAAAAAAATATTTTTTATAAGGAAGATATTGGAACTATTTGTAACATCTGTTTTTTATCTTTTTTATTTATCTTTTTTATTTATTTTACTTATCTTAAATAATCAAAATTTTCTTTGTTGTTACATTTATCGATGTAATTTTTAAGGATATACAAACCTTAATGTAATTATTTTTTCGTCAGTGCCGAGTTCTACTAAATCTTCGTACATCGCAACCTTTCGAGGAAGTTTTAGAAGATCTTGGACAAGTATTGAAGATGAACGGAGCTAAGAGGATGTTTACCGTTTCAGGACAAGAGGTTAGTTATGCAAATTTATTATTGTATAGATTAAAATTAAAGAATACTTAAAACTTGATAAAATTATATATTCTTTTACTGAATTAAAAATTTATTCTCTTCTACCATAAAAAAATCAATGTTTATCAAATTTTATTGAATAAACTTAATTTACAAATCTATTAAATTCTCATATTTATATACAAAATTAATGCCATTTTAAGGCTTGGTATTTGGAAAGAATCTAGAAAATGTCAGTGCGTGATTTGAAAGTGTAAAAAAGAAAAAAGGAGTATGTAAATCTGAGGTATCAGCATTGTACTTGTAAAATCGACTTGGGTGCGACGTTAATCCATAAATATGCATGCCGGACTACGGGGAGAAGCAAGACGGGAGTAAAACTCGAAGCATGACGATAACGGGGTCGGCCCACGTTTGAGATTTTACGAAATGAGGTTGTTATTTGTATGTTCCATAAGTCACCTCTGAAAAAATTCTTTGTTGTTATTACTTTCAAAAATTATAATTTTATACAGTATACGTGAAATAAAAACGAAGTATTTTGTTATATATTTGATCTTTACATTTTTATCGGAAAGTCTTCCGATAAAAAATTAATTACATATTACATTAGAGTAATATTTTTTTTTTACAAAAGTACGCTTTAATTTTTGCAATTTTCCAGGCTGTTTTTGAAAAATTCGAAAAGCGATAAACATATAATCTTTAAATCAGTTTTTTTTTTATATCAAAATCTATTAACTATTTATAAGATAAATTTTATTTAAGAAGATAATAATTTTAGTTTGCGATTTTGAATATGATAAATTTATCTATTTAATATAATCTCATTTAAATTGTTCTTCGTCTGCACATTGTCAGAATAATCTGCGTTTGTAATTAAAACAAAAAATGTAAGTAAAGTCTTGTAAAGTCCGGGATTGTATAATCAAAATACAGTACGTGATAATCATAATGTTTTACTTTACTTGAAGTCTTTCGACATCATCGATGTTCTCGTGCTTTAAAAGCTATTGTATGCGATATTCTATATGACACAGATTTATATTATACATTAGTATTGAAATGCATTGTCCAAGAACTTACGACAAATGTCAAAAAAGGAAAATTAATATTGAACACTACGAATTTTTGACATTTTAATAAATTACACGGTTATATAGTTCTTACAAGTCACAGGAGGTGGTCGTCATATAAGTGGAACGTACCCCCACGTGTGTGTAAAAAGGTCAGAGATTCATCTTTTCAGGTCACGATCGTACATGAATTTCAAATGGGCCAATTTTCTTCGTCAAATAATGCGTCATCGACCCCTCTTCTTTTTCTCTATCTTTCTCTTTTGTTTTTCTTTGTCTTTCTCTCTCTCTCTCTCTCTCTTTCTCTCTCTTTGTTTTTTGATCTTATATTTGAATTGTAATATTTGCATGTATTATTAATTTCTTATAATAATATTTAAGCTTTAGTATATCAAATATATTAAAATGTTTAATCGCAAGAACTTATTCATTGATATTTATCATAAATATAAGATGCCTTGCAAAGAAATAAAACATAATTCATTGATTCATAATAGATTTGCCATTTTAATACATAGTAGGCAATCATCAAAAAAATATTTATTTTATAAGAACACACGTAGTCTAGAGCATAAAGATAAAACTTTCAGAATTCGTCACTTTATACAAAACTAATCTGTGATGAAAAGAATAAATGTAATATATATCAAATATTCGTAAATCATGTTTTTCATAATTTATTATAGTAAATATAATATCATAAAATATTCAGCAAATGAAGTTGCTTTATACTCTTATACAATATGTCACTAGGTGAGAAGTTTCTCGCAATTGAGAAACGAATTTGCTGATGTGGATACATTTTATTTGGGTACCGGGTCGGCTCTTGTTATGGCTGGTGGTGTCACAACATCCCCGGTTCGAAGATCAAGATCACGTGGACCATCCACTGTTGTAGAAGAAGTTAGCCGTCAAAGAAGGGCTCGTAGCAAGAGCAGACCTCGAGCTTTGTATGCTCCTGATTCTGAAGTTGTTCGAGTAAACGGTAAAAGTAATGATTAATCTTGATTAGTTTAATCTTATTATTAGTCTTAAAATTGTATGTACTCAAATTAAGTTTTTGAAAAATTTGTTGAATAAAAAATTATTTTTCGAATACGATCAATCAGAAAATAATAAAGTATTGTAAATAAGTAATATTGCAAAATTTACTTGAGAGAGAGAAAAATATTGCAAGATTTGCTCGATATTTTAATACTTTTGATGTTCTTATATTTCTTTTTTTTTTTCTTTATAAAGGGCATATTCTAACTAAGTTTAAGAATTAACATGCTATATCATTAGCAGATTACAGCGTCGTAGAAGTGCTACGTGAAGAACCGGCCAGAGTGACGATTAGAGGTCTTAGACGATCATTTTATCCTCCTTCGCATCTGCCTCCAGTTGATAATTCCCCGCCTGAGAAGAAGCTGCAACTGGAATGGGTCTACGGTTATCGAGGAACTGACACTCGCAAAAATCTTTGGGTTTTACCCAGTGGCGAATTATTATATTACGTCGCAGCTGTGGCAATACTTTTCGATCGAGAAGAGAATGCACAACGACACTATATTGGACACACAGAAGATATTATGTGTATGGAGGTAGATAATATTTTCATTCCACAATAAGCAAATAAAAACGAAATAAGAGAATTGGGTTCTCAAAAATATTGCATCTTTGTGTTAATTTAAGAACGTTATCTTTCAACGTTATAAATGTGACGAAAGTCTTTGCATGATGAAAGTTGAATCAATGTAGTTTAATCGTGTTTGTCGAGACACGTATTTTTGTTATTTTTTTTCATAAGATTGAATTCTTCTCTTCTTATTAATAATTAATTATTATTAGTAATAGTATTATTCATTACCATTAAAACCAAACACTCAATATAATAATATAATTTTTTTGAATAGCAAATTAAAGAAAAATATATACTTCCATTTCAGGTTCATCCTAGCAGGGAACTTGTCGCGTCTGGTCAAAAGGCAGGCAGGCATAGGAAAGCGCAGCCGCATGTTCGTATCTGGTCAACGGAAACTCTTCTCACTCTATACGTGTTTGGCATGACCGAATTTCAAATGGGCGTCTCAGCATTGGCATTTTCACAACTGGTAACTATCTAATTTGGTTACAAGTAATTTTTATTCAAATATTTATTTGGTTTATTTAGTTTACTAAAACAATTGAAAAAAAAGAACAAATTGCGAATATTGTATATACAATGTATATACAATTGTATATACAATTCAAATACATTTAGTTATTGACAAATAATAATATTAAAAAATAGATCATAAATTTAATCATAAATATAAGAAATTATGTAAGTACAATATCTATAATCACTTGATATTATAGAATGGCGGTAGTTACGTACTTGCCGTGGATTCTGGAAGAGAAGCTATACTTTCGGTGTGGCAATGGCAATGGGGTCACTTGTTAGGCAAAGTAGCGGTATGTCTTCTTCCTTCTGATTCTTTAAATTAATTTCTACTTATTCGAAAATTATATTACATACATATTATATTTATTATAGACTATGCAAGAAGATCTCACGGGTGCAGCATTTCATCCACTGGATGATAATCTCTTAATAACGCATGGGCGCGGCCATTTAACATTTTGGAATCGGCGAAAAGATGGTTTCTTCGAGCGAACTGATATCATTAAGCCGGTAAGCATAATATTAAATATATAATTCTTATGTGTTAGTAGTTTTAACATTTTGCATCGTACGTATCATTTTTATTGCAATCTAATAAAAATAATATAATCTAAAAAAAAATTTAATTTTTACTAGAAAAGTGACTTGATATATTTTTAGCCGTCCCGTACACACGTGACGAGCATCCAGTTCGAACAGGATGGCGACGTCGTCACGGCGGACAGTGATGGTTTTATCACGGTATACTCGGTAGACGCGGACGGAGCATATTTTGTACGAATGGAATTCGAAGCTCACAACAAGGGTATTAGTTCCCTCGTCATGTTATCGGAAGGCACACTCCTCTCTGGCGGCGAAAAGGATAGGAAAATAGCTGCTTGGGATTCATTGCAGAATTATAAACGTATCACCGACACAAAGGTTGAACATTTTAAAAAATTTTAATCGTATAACACACTTTTTAGGCATGCTATTTGGAACCGCCTATCGGATAATTTTTATTTTCTATATATACTTTGCTTTTATTAATTTCTTCCTTTCCCTGGAAGCGGTTTAAGCAAAATAATATTTTAATTCTAATTCCGATTAATTATTTATTTAATAAATAAATTGATTTATTTATTTAAGTTTTTTGTTTAAAACTTATTATTATGTCAATAATTTAGAACAAATAATCCGGTGATCTTTATTATAAAGGAGTTAATTTTACATTACATAGCTGCCAGAATCGGTAGGTGGAGTCCGCAGTATATATCCGCAACGTCCCGGTCGGAACGACGGAAACATTTATGTGGGAACCACGCGCAACAATATTCTTGAAGGTTCTCTACAAAGAAGGTTCAACCAAGTCGTATTCGGCCACGGCAGACAATTGTGGGGTTTGGCAGTTCATCCTGATGACGAAGTCTTTGCCACTGCGGGACATGACAAGAATATTGCTCTCTGGCGAAGGCATAAGCTACTATGGACCACGCAGGTAAATTTCGCATGAAAATATTAGTCTCATGATAGAAGAAGTCTTCTTCCACCATTTATCACAAATAATGTGTCATATAGTAACTTGAAATATGTACGAGAACAATTATCACGGCAACGGAATAATTATAAGAGCTGCACGTGATATTTCGTATTCAAAATAATCACTAAGTTTATTATAAATAATATCTATACACACACAAAAAGTTGATAAGAATAAAATAAATAATCAAATATCTATTTAATGCACAATTCCATTCTGATTTTCTGGCATGTTCTTTTTTTTAGATCCGATTTCTTGCTTAATTGTGTTATTCTTTATTTATTTTCGATTTTTTAAAATAAAAAAAACAAAAAAGAAAAATTCGATACTCTTTATATAAGCGTAAGCATATATTATGAATTTTAGGTGGGTTTCGAGTGTATATGCATAGCCTTTCATCCATTTGGCGTGGCATTAGCGGCCGGATCATCGGAAGGTCATCTTTTGGTGCTTGCGGCTGATACCGGTGCAGCCGTGGCGACTCTGAGAGTGTGTGGATCGCCCCTATCTTGCATCGGATACAATCCTAGTACGACACAAGTTTATTTCGAAACATATTGAATGCTATACAAATTCAAATTAGTAGAAATTTAATTTACAAAAATATAAAAAAATAATATTCTAATCGAACAATTTCCACTTTTGTTTTCAATATCTTTTTAAGCGTTTATAAAATTAGTTTACTGTCTGAATCATAATTTTTATTTACTTTTTTCTAATTCTTTTAAGATATAAAATCGCGTGTAAGGCGAATTATTCTATGCTATGTGAAAATATATATATATATATATGTAGTTTCAATATTTTTTCGTCTGCCTGAGCAGCTGGAGAAATCGTGGCCATGGGTTCTCAAAACGGCAGCGTATATCTTTTTAGAGTATCTAGAGATGGATTTTCATATAAGAAGAGCAACAAGATTCGCGGCACGCAGCCATTAATGCAGCTTGATTGGAGTTCTGACAGTCGCTTTCTTCAAACCGTCACTCAAGATTATGATCTCTTGTTCTGTTAGTTTTATCTGTTACACATTCTTGAATATCATACTTTTTTTTTAACTGCTGATTCCTGCGAACTCTAATTCTGCTTTATTATTTTTATTAAGCCATAGAGTTTTCAATTTTTATTAACTTTTAATAATTATAAACTATTATATTACGTGAACAAATATTACGTGTATTAATTAATTTAATAGATATAAAAAATTAATAAACATTCCCAATTGATAATGATAGATTAGTCAGAATAAAAAAACTTTGTGAAAAAGATTGGACACAATCTACGTATATTCAAATGCAAACTTTGCTTGCAGGGGATGTCAAGGTACTATCATCAGAAAAGAGCCCATTGGTTATGAAAGATGTCAAGTGGTATACCCACAACTGTACTGTTGGTTATATGACTTCTGGTTAGTTCTTTGTTATTCTTTATAGATATAAGAGAAATTAGACATACGAGTAGCATTAATAGAGGAACGGGGTTTAAGCATAGAAAAAACATAGAAGGAAAATGTGAAATACTCTTGAGAGATGGATGAAAATCTAAAGTTGTTCTTAAAATATATTTAGCAAACAATGATTGAACAAAATTTTTACGCTTATATTTGCAGGGCAATGGAACAACCGTTATTATCCGTTGACCACAGTTGTCACTACCTCTAGTAGATCAGCAGCACACGATATGCTAATAAGCGGCGATGCTGAAGGGTATCTTCGACTCTTCAGATACCCATGTACCACCGCCAAAGCTGAATATGTCGAGGAAAAGGTATATAGTTCGTTGGTGGCCTGTGCCAGATTCCTTTACAATGACCAGAACGTCGTCACTGTTGGCGGTACTGATGCTGCCTTGATGCTTTGGGAATTGGTCGACGAATAAATATATATAGTCATTAGAACCTTACTTATTGTTCATATATATCGTAGCGACAAATACGGGCGCTGGCGCCTTTTAGTAGATTTTAAGCGACGAGAGAGATGAGCTTCTTTGAGAGTCTTTTGGTGAATTCAACATATAAAAAATACCCATTAAATAACATAAAAAGTGTAAATACGCGAAGAAAATGATCACAAATCGTTTTTTTCTTCAATTTCAATTAGAAAATCCAATTCGATACTAACTTACTTGAGCGTTTTAGATATTGATTATATATTTTTAACACAAGAGTTTATAGTTCCATTATGATATGATCTATTCAATTCGCCTGATTCTAAATTTTGTTGTTTCAACATATAAGATATTTTATTTTATACGAACAGAACTTTAAAGATGGATTTAACACTGAAAGACAATAATAAAATTATATCATACAAGTGTAAGAATCTTGTTTTTGTAATCGATTACTTTTACGATTCGGTAATTCTTATATAGGATAATTTAAAACTTTGCTGATTTAAAAAATTTTCTCATTACTTTTACTATTATTAATTTTTTCTGTTATTAATCTTTTTTGTTATTAATTTCTGTTATTAATTATTGTTATTAATTTTATTAATCTCAAATTATTTTATTAAATCAAATTATTTTATTTCGTTACAACCGCGCAATATATAGATAAAGTATAAAACATTATAATTGTTGAAAATAATAAAACGACAGGACTATAATATCTTCATTTTTTACATCTGTTAAATCGCTAAAAAAGAGCTGTAACTCAAAAACAAGATATATACATTTAAAAAATTTTAATTACTTTCGATCTTAAATTCATCCCCATGTTATGCTTACATCAAAAAATGTAGCATTATATATAAACCAAGTTATTAGTGTCAGATAAGCCAATAAATACTGAGATATCCGTGAGTCGATACAAATAGCTGGGAAGCCTTGCAGGAAATGTTTGACGTCAATAAAATATAGCAGAACCGAAACCAGAGCACAGACCTTTGTACATAATGCGTAAGAAAATAAATCAATCAAAGTTTTTTATTTCATGAAAAGGAAGGAAATGAAGGACTTTAATTGATTTTTATGCGTTATATAAGATTGTGCTCTTAG
>NW_017259545.1:499881-504345 GCF_001594045.1 Atta colombica | reverse complement strand
GTTTTATATATATATATATATATATAAAACGTTCAAGCTTCATAATGAAATTAAATTATTTAAGCTATCGCGCTTTAATGGGAAGGAGAAAATGCACTCGCTCCTTTTATTCTTTTTAGCTGCACTATACTCAAAGTGAGATATATGTGTAGAGTAAGTATAATCAATGGAATCGCGATTAAATATTTTGGCCGATGTAAAGAGCATTGGATAGATCTGATAAATAATGAATAGCGCACTGTTAAATGCTAAATATTAATTTCTTTCTTCAAATGTCAGTCAATGAAATAATGGAATTATCATTTAAATGAATTAAAAAATTAATTTTTTTTAAAGAAAGTTTGAACAACATGAACATTATATAGAACAAGCATTCATCAAGTTCAAATGGTATGACTCTTAATTGGATCCTATCCGTTTTAATACATTTGATTACTGTTAAAATTTTAAACATATAACACGCGGATAATAAATGCGTGATACGCACACTCAAGGTGTATCATCTGGAGCCTCGGCATTTATCCTCTTCCATATCTTCTTTGTCTCCATTTCGTGAGATGATCAAGAGGCGGCAGAGCTTTTACTTGCAGATAAAAGCTAGGAAAAATCTGATGTAGGATAATGAATAGGCATTTACCACTGCCAGAAGATTCGGATTCTCTCTGGATATTGAAAGAAAAGAAACAGCGAAGCGGGCGGGAGAAATTGGGGAATGCAATTGGAAAGATATTACGCACTGTTAATCATTAGTTTACAAGAGCGTATAAGGGTTTCGAGAGAAGAGCTTTGTTGCAGGTCAACGCTTCTCTCTTATGAGCTAGTTATCCTATTCACATATTTTTAGAAGGAAATGAGGGGGAAAAAAGAGAGAACATGTTTTTCATATTCACATACACAGTAGTTTGTAAGAAGCGATTAGGATCGTCACTGCCAAGACGTCGCGAGTTCAAAAGATTCTAACGAATAACGATCAAACTTTGTTTGCGCCATATAAAATCTGTCACGTTTATTTATACATATTTAAGATCAAGATTCAAAGTTCATCCGGATAGATCCTAACAATAAGTCTATAAGTCAGGACAGGACGAGCATAGCTGTATAATGCGTAGGCAAACAGAAATTCATGTCTGATATAAGATATTATAAGAATGCTCGATATAAAGTATCGTTGTTCTTTATACTAGATGCATGATTTCTTTTATGCACATTTATTATGTTGTTATGCGAATTTGTTTGGATAGGATTTAATAGATCAATGAAAATAAAAGATCAATTCCGAATTGACTTTGGAGACTTTGTACAGTAATCGTCATTAATACTTCTTATTTGACATCTTTCGAATATTTTTTTAAATATTCGCTTGTCACGACTATCGATTAAAAAACATTTTATATTCTTATCAATTTAATATTTCTAATCCATTACTTATTTTTTATTTCTTATATTTACTTTTTCATACACAAACATCTGCCGAACACTTAAAACTGTCCAAGTATCGGATATGATATACTGACTATTAATGAGCTATAACGATATGAATATTTACGCGTAATAAATCTGATTCAAAAATTTCTTACTCTCCAAAATAGAAGGCATTAATGAAATTTTACTTACTTATTATGTACATTGTATCACGGCAAGTGTGACTTGGAAATCTCCAATCAGCTTAGTAATGTCCGTAACATTTTGTTAATAAGGATAAATTATCAATTTTGTATTCTTTAAAAAAAAATTAGATTATGGAGTATAATTAGAAATTTTACGTTAATCGCTGAATTAATTGGAGTTTATTCGTCGATCGGACAAGCCAGCAAAATTATATGACTCCTCCAGGATTTTCCATGGCGCTATACCATTTTGATTTATTTGTATTTTTTACTTTATCAAGCAAGTAATTAGAGTTTAGTTAAATTCGTCTTAAAAGCGCATAGTTATGGATATAAGGCTATCAACATGTAAAAAAACAGATTCTTTGCGTTTGCGCGAATATATGTACACTCACGGACAAAGTCACTGAAACATTGTCTCTTTTTTTATAAGTTTCGGAATATAATATATATATATAATAGAAAAAATTATCTTCTGAGAATAATTAGAATTCCGTAATATCCTGATCTGAAAATATATATATGATACTGAAAATCTATATATGTATGTTACAAATTTTTAGTACACATATACTATCAGGATATTCGCAACACATCTTCCAAAATTAATTGGAGTACTATTAAGTATCGGATGTTTTCGCCAGCGACGTATGTCCGATATAAATAAATGTGCAATAGAGAACAAAAATGCTGATATAGCATGATTGAACTGCACTTGCATTGAATTTCTTCCTTTTAGCGCTCGATTAACCAATTAATCGCTAGAAGATGCTAGACAAGGAACTAGGAAATGTATAGTGGGAGAAACTTAATATTTGGATATAATTCAGTAATTGGATATAATTCAGTTTCACTGTGCTTTTGAACCGGACGTTTTTGCTCTCGATTGTACAAATATAAGCTCAGTGCGTTGCTCGCACAAATGCAATTGCAAAAAACCGATAATTTGAACAAAAATCGATGATATATTATCCCTCTCTATTTAGATCGTGCTGATGTTACGCGAAACATTGTTAGCGATAGCTGAAATATTCCAAAGTATATATATTTCTCTGAGATTCATTCGAAAAATGTTTTTGGGCCTCTTGTAGCAAGCACTCACTTTTTATGTTGTATATGTACATATATGCGCGTATATAGATAAAATTGTATGCGCATGTATTATATATTTAATATTGTAACTTAATGAATAATAATAATAATAAAAATAATAATAATGACAACAATAAAACACAATATGATATAAAATAAAATAATAATTTGGATAATCAACTATAATACTATATACATATTATTAATCGATAAAACAACGAATATTTGACAAATCTATTACAATTTAGCATAAGAGTTATCACACATAAAATGACATGAACTCCATAAACTGCATAAGGCCGCTGAACCAAAGAACATTTTATGTAAATCAATATAGTGTCTTTATGTCGGATGCTTATTGATTCAATAGCTTATGTTATGGTTATGCATGAGCTTATGTCATTTTGTGATGACCCTATAATTGTGTGAATCTTGCATATAACATAGCGGCAAGAAGCGACATAGTATAATAGGTCACCTCATGCTGTTATTGACTTTTTATAATTTTATTGTTATTTATTACGGTCAAAAATTCCATTCACAATCGTTTCATTTCTTAAACTCGCTCATATCTCTCTTTCTCTCTCTCCCTCTCTCTGTTTTTGAGAGTTTCAAGTTTATAAATATATGTAATAGATATACGAAATATAATAAATCTGTTCATTTTAGTTAAATTTTTACACTTTTTGTATATTCAAGGCAAAACATATCTATTGGATCGGTCGAAAAATTCGTTTTTTCCATATGATTTTCATGCAAATAAAACGTAAATGAAGAAAAAAACAAATGAAGCTTTTGATCTCAGTCTAACATATAATATTTAAATATATATATAATATTATATGTGTGTGTGTGTGTGTGTGTGTGTGTTTTTTTTAATTTTTAACTCTTAATATTTTAAATATAACTATTTATAAATATATGTTTATTAACATAATACATTCGTTCGTTATTTTCCTGTACAATTCTAATATTAACAAATAAAAAAAATAGAAAAATTAATCCAAATCTCAATAATCTGAATCAAATTAATATATTACACATTGTTGCAAATTCAGACTATATTTAATATTTAATACAATAATCATCAAAATATTTACTCTAATAATATTGGATTATGCATTGGAAATTCAAAAGAAATAATCTCGTGAAATGTTTTTATCTTTTTTAACATAGTATAAAGAAAAAATATTGATATATTCTTTACATAATTTTCTTTTACAATTTTTCTGTACGATGATAATAATATGCAAGAATGTGTAGTTTAATATTATTAAAATTTGACGATGACATTCAATGCAATGTCATAATCTTAGACATTTTTTTCATATAATTATATCAATGCAATATGAGAAATATTATAAGCACAAAATTATTTCCGCGCTTGGATTGCAGAGAAAACAATAAAGAATAAATAGAGAGAAGGTAAGTAGATAAATTGATATTAATACTGTTGAAATGATTAAATTCTCGTGGAAGATTTGAATAAAATTTGAATTTAAGAAACGAAATAAATCTAAATTTGCTTTACTTGAGCTAGGAATTTACTTTATCTTTAATTCAATGCACGCGATTGCATTACGGCCCAAATCATAGCTTCTAATACCTAATAAAAAATTTTATTGTGTGCATATATGTAGAAATATCTATCTAAAATTGAAAATATATTTCTGTATTAAATATTAAATATCAGATTGAATTTCTTATTAAATTGATCAAAAAAATTTTTGACACTATACAAATCTTATATATACATATATATATA
>NW_017259545.1:499281-499861 GCF_001594045.1 Atta colombica | reverse complement strand
TTTATATATATTTTATATATATATATATATATATATATATATATATATTTAATCTTATTAATGAATAAAACAAAAAAACAAAACGAAAAAGAAATAAATGTTTTTGCTTAACTTAATTTATAAATCAAATAAGTAAGGAAAAGGTCGAAGTCGATATCTCTAATATTTATATTTTGGAAAAGGAGGGAGGCACAAAAAGAGGAAGAAGAAAGAAAAAGAATTAAAAAGAAGAGTACTAATAAAAATAAAGAAACAGATTTGATATCATAAGAATCGAATGAAATATAGTCTAAGCTAATCTAGTTTAACTCTAGTATTACACAAATTTACAACCTTCTATAATCTATAGATTTAACTGACACATCGCTCCCATCTCTATATATAAGTTTCCATTTCACATAATTTTACTAAAATCCGGTGTAATCCCGGTAATAAAGATTAGCTTTAAATACTGCAAGCGCTAAAAACGATCCTTATTTCTATTGTCCATACAGATGAAATTTTCATACTGAAGACGCGCGCTATGTCCTTTACAAGTTAATTGAATTTCTTTACATATAGCCATAAAGATAACAAAAAA
>NW_017259545.1:496103-499181 GCF_001594045.1 Atta colombica | reverse complement strand
ATATATATATATATATTTCTCGTATCGGTATTTTTTATCTTTGCGAATAAGTAATAAGCTGACAAAAAATTTATAGAAATATTGAAAAAATGAAAATTAACCTAAATGCGCGCAAGCACATGAAATTGATTTGCAACTAAAGTTTGGAAAAAATGTTTGATTTTTTTAAAAGAAAAAAGGAACATGTATAATTTCAGGTTTACTTCAATTTCTCGTACTGTAGATGTGTGAAAATATTCTTTTTTTTATTTATTAATACTTTATTTTTTCTCTTATTATTTCTTTTTCTTTTGCCCTTCTTTTCAATTATTCTTCTCTTTTCCTATCATCTCTTTTTCTTAACTTATTAATGTCTTAATTTTCTTATATTTCTCTTTTTCTTTCCTTTTTCTTTCCTTCCTTTCTATTCTTTTGCAATCATTTATGAATTTTCTTCTTTCTCCTCTTTTATCCTTGGCATGTCCGAAGGCTGACTCTCCGAAGGTTGACTATCACTATTACGGCTCGGAGTGTCATAGTTCGGAGTCGCACTGGGTGCATAAACATTCGCCAATTGTTCATATTGATTCAAATCTCCACTGTGTTGACTAATCTCTGACATATTGCCTGTATTATTATTTTCTTTCGGAAATAATTCCTGCTCGTATTTCATTCTTTCCATATCGCGGATCTCTTCTTGATCTCTTCTCGTCATTCTCTCTTGGCGACTCGGCAATGTATCGCTCGTAATGTTATCATTGACGCGTTCAGTAATAGCGAGAGAGGGACCGCCAGCTTTGGTGAAGAGATGTATAGGTCGTTGGAATCCTTTGGAAGGATGAGGCGGTATAGAAACGACTTCGCATTGGCAAAAGCCGATAGTAGATAGAAGATATTGTGTGAAATTATGCGGCCTGAATTCAATATTATGATAATTTTTATAAATTCGTTCCTGAAATAAAATGTGATAGAAATTAGATATTGAGTCAAAAAAATTTTTAAATCATGTATACATTTTTTTAGTAATAGTGTACTGTTTGTACATACTGTACTATTGGAAGCTTTTATCTTAAAAATGACAACCGCACGAAACATTACTCACCGTGAGATTCTTTTTCTTGGTGTAACTAGCCCAACCCTGAGGTTCCAGTATGAGGACTCCACCGGGACGTAATTGTGCGTGCATACGCTTGAAAGCTTGTTTTAATCCAGCATCACCAAAATTTAAATGAATCCATTTGGTGATAGACAAGCATAAGATTGTATCGAATTGCGTCTGTTCCGCGCACAAAAGTGAATCGTTTTCAAGCACATAATTACCCTAAAATCAAGCATATTTGATAAAATTTAGATCGTATATATATATATATAGTTGTAACAAAAATATTCGGCAAAGTAATAATGATATACACATATAATTGAATACATTACCTGCACAAAAACGACATTATATGGGAATCCTTTATGTTTATTTTTCGTAAATCCTGGAATATCTACAGGCCCATAACTAATTGGCATTGACATAGGAAAAAAGCTAGCATCTGAAGAGTCTCTCTTGTCATTATCTTCGTTACTCGCAGGACTTTGTACGCAATTAACATAGTGTTTCACATTCTTCCGAGCAATATTTATCAAAGTTCTATCAATATCAATTCCTGTAACACTCTTGGCACCAAAATCCCTAGCAACTGATAGAGTAATATGGCCAATGTTGCATCCAATATCCAGAATGTCCTTTTGTAAAAACAGTTCCTTTCGCTGTGCAAACATTTTTAATCTAGGATCTACTTCATGATGAGGATTTCTGTATCCATAATATCTATTATAGTTTCCATATTGATATCTGGCATCTTTAAGCCTAAAATTAGGCATAGCATGCTGCTGCTTCTTTTTTTTATCCTGACTGGGCCTATGTTGGGGTCTGGGTTTCCATGCACCAGGCTGTGGAATCACTGGGCTCACTATTTTATCCTTTGCATCAATTTTTCTTAATCTTTTATCCTTTATTTCTTCTAAACCTTTCAATCGTAATCTATTTTTATCTTTCTGTGGACTTTCTGTCTTATTGTCTTTTAAATAATTTTCATTTTGTGTACTTGGAACTTCTTCTAAGCTAATTTTGTCATCAGAAAGTCTTTCCGTTGAAGATTTATCTGTTATGTTGTTTCCTTCAATTTCCCTCAATTTGTTTGTTTCGTTAGGATCCACCTTTTTGTATGTTCAGAAAATAAATAATATAAATATTTTACATGTATATTCGCGCATGTGTAATTATAGGAGAAATAAGCATATTAAGTACATTTAAACATTTCAAAAATTAAAATAATATAAATTGCAATTCAAAATTACCAGTTAATTACTATCGCTTTATAAATAAATATACAAATATGAAAAATCTATTTATAAGTAAATATAAAAGTCACAACTTACCATTTTTCCTTCGTCTTTTCCTGATCCCGAATAGGCTCTCTTCCTCTTTCTATTTCTTCGTTTCGAATTTCTTTTAGTCGGCGAAATGAGCTGCTTTTCGTACTCTTCATTATCGTTACAGTTTGTCAAATTCAAAGGATCACAAATATTTGGAGGGATAATCACTTCAATAATCTCTTTTTTATGTTTTGGAGTAGGAAGGGGACTTGATTTTGGAGTCACTGCATTCATAGCACGATTTATTTCTTCATCTTGCATACTATTTAGATTTAAGGGATCACAAATGTTGCCTCCAAGCAAAAATTTTGTAGGAGGGATGATAACGCCTTCCTTCTTTCTACGTTTGTAGGGAGGAAAAGACTTTCCATTGCTGCAGAAGCTGCTTTGAGGTCGCTTTCTATGCAGCTGCTTGAAATAGCGACTGTCATCATGTTTATTGTGCTTTTTGTGTGAGATATTGAAAACCTTCCTAAATTTTTCGTTTTCTTTCTTGTTGTTTTGACTCACTTTTGGGGGACGATCCACTTGTACAGAGGACATTTTGCTGAATCTGAAAAATTATAAAAATAAAAACAACGTAACATATTGTAAACATAATATAAAAAAACATAATAAAAACAAGGATTCCCAAGTGATAATATATAAAATGTTAATTTCTTTATATATATA
>NW_017259545.1:493979-495555 GCF_001594045.1 Atta colombica | reverse complement strand
TATATATTCTATTTTATTTTATTTTTAAATAAAATGTGATTTTTAATTAAAATAGAATCTAAATGGAACAAAACGTAAAAAATATTGCTGATAAAGAAAGGAAATGCGTATATTTTTTTTACTAACACTTTCTACACTATTTCAATCTGTCAGCAAGTGCAGTTAAAAAAAATCTATTTATCTCATGCTTTCTATGATTGGGATTAACTGAATGTTCAGTATTTATTCGTTTATTAACACTAAATATTCTCCGGAAACTTTGTTGCCTGAAAAGGAAGGTGGAAAAGGTAGGCTAAAAAAGACATCTAAAATAATGATTAAATAGTATTTTTTCTAGATTTTACATGCCGGTAGTATTCGACATATTCGGTAAAAAACTATCTATCGTCCGCGTGGTGGCGCGCATGTGCCGGTGGCGCAGCGTAGTGTGCTACAGCGCTACTGTTGCCGCCGGTGCTGCCACCAGCCGCCATCGCCGTCGCCGCTGTCGTCGCTACCGACAGCACATCGTGAATTCGCCATATTCGATTTTACGGAATCGTCTTTTCGTCAAAATTCACGCCGCCGATTACGAACACGTATGCTTACCTCGATAAACCAATACTCTCACTCACTTCTCTCTTCCAGTCGCTCGTACGACTATCTTGATAATCCTCTTGGTGCGTCTCGTTGGGAACTGCGACGACCATGTGACACCTACCCATCTACAATGGCGAATAACTGCTTCTCGAATGCGAGCGGTGACCGAAAGCTCGCGCCGCACCGCGACGCCATTTTCCATTAGGATCCACCGACAGGGTCGTATTAACGAATCACGAGAGACCCTGAAGGAATTGACGGAATTGATGAAACTTACAGAAATATATTTCATTTTCAATTTATTACATTTTCAAATTATTTTAAAATTCCAAGAAAAACAATTTATCTTTTCGAAACGAATTACGCAGGATATAACATTGTGCGAGCTACATAAAAATAATGACCGTAATTTGAGAAACAACAGATTATTGTATTTATACTAATGTTCTACAATATGGTCGTAAGTCTTAAGCCGTAAGAAATTAGTCAATTAGCTCGGATCTACAATAGATTTTTAAGCCTTAAACTATTAAGGAATGGACGAATCACAATCATTTATTTTTCTCGCATTTAGCTGTAATTGATCAGTTTCGTGGCTTAAGACTTAAAACTATTGTAAATCCAGATTTATAATTATGACTATGAAAAAAATAATCGACTGATTAGTTAATTTCTTACGGTTTGCGACCATATTGTAGAACAGGTTATACATTAGCTATAATCATATGTCATATGCCATAATCTATAAAAATTGATTAATCACAGTCATGTGTTTATAGCTTTGTAAAGTATAAGCCAAAAAAATGTCTCATGGCGAAATTAAATATTGTACGAGACATACGCTTCTATGAAAGAAACAATAAAATATGATTAAACTTGATTATATCTGCTCCGAAAGTAATAGAAGCAGATAATTTTATTTATTATAATATTTTTGAAAACAAAATCCAAAATTCGGCTCTGAAAATCTTTTATAACTTTGTAAGAAATATAAATT
>NW_017259545.1:491848-493879 GCF_001594045.1 Atta colombica | reverse complement strand
ATATATATATATATATATATATATATATAAATTATAGTATGTACAGATTTAAGGACTGCGCACAATGATAGTACAAACTTAAAAGGCTGCGCATAATGGAAGAAATATTAAGAATAGAAAGAAATAAGTATTAAGATTTCATCTATTAGAATTCTTACGAATAAAGTCTATTAAAGAATTCTGGGACGAAGAGAAAAGCTGAAGAAAACAGTTTAGTAAGACCTCTGCTCCTCCTCCTCCTCCTCGAGAAGATTTTGCTAGATCGCAAAATCAGTTACACTTGTACTGTGACCTTGTGAAAGGGTTGGAAATCCAATAGAGAGGAAATCCATACTCTTATAAGAAAAAGAAGAAGAACTTATCAGAAACTTGCAGTTATACTGCTATATAAGATTTCAAATAAGTTGAAATCTTAATATTTATTTCTAATTATTTATTGTTAATATTTCTTCCATTGTGCGCAGGGCCTTACAGAGTACACGATATATAGCCTGAAGTGTATCATCTATCAGATAAGTCTAATGTATGATCGAATTTTTGCAGCAATGTTAACATGAATGAAAGAATAGTCGTGTTTACACTCGTGTAAACCCCGTTTAGTGTAACAGTGGCACCTTTTCGCCTGTTAAATTGCCTCGATCGTGCTTTTATATATGCTCACTACAATCTTCTAAATCTTTCTAGAACATTGAAAAATCTCGGATCGATAGAATTTCGAAATTTGGTGAAGAATGGCCAAATATCGCGACAATCGCAATCGCGTAGATCATACAAAGCAAACAATACGATTATTCGAAGATCGGAATCGCAAACGTGACATCGTCGCGGAAGTCGCACGAACGATTCCTTGGGTAAGTTGGAATATAATCAAGTTGAGTTAAGTTTTATCAATTTTTTTAAATCCAAATTGGTTAATCCTCAATTTAATAAGTTAATTATTAGTAGATATAATTATTTATAGTTAAAAAATAAATTTTATCATATTTGGATTACAAGAAGTCTTTCCTCAAAACTTTTGTATTTATCTACTCTTCGAGATAGTTTTCAATATTATATCGAAATTTTTCAATAAAACATTACAATTGCGTTTAAATTAAATACTGTACATGTATACATGTATAAATAGATACACAATAGGCTCCCAAGCCAATCTATATAATGACATTTAAATGATTAAATAATGAAAAATGTTAATATTGATTTCGAAACTATTTTGACGCCATTTTAATGTCAGCTTGATTTTATTCTGCTCGCATTCGCTCAAAAATAATATACATTTAAAACAAATTTGAATAATCTTGATATTTCTCAATAATCCTATGCAAATTGAGATAATTTAGATTTAGATTATAGAATAAAATCAATAATCATATATCAGATTGAAACGTTACAGGTCTATTTTTATTTTTAGAACGAAGCGTGGAGTAGTTCCTCACATTCCTCTTACACATCCCAATTGTTCGTAATCTCTCCGACAGTAAAAAGCATCACGCCTGTACCTCCAAACGCTCCTATCAAACCGAGGAAACTTTTCTCGAAAGAGGGTTTGAAACCTAAAAAGCTTCGCTTTACAGACGAAGAAAAAGATGAAACAGAAGACGAACATAATTCTGAAAAAAGCGTAGATTTGTTGACAATGTTCAAATGGAAAAAAGAATTTTCGAAAAAACAAGGTGAATCAGGAAAATTAGATAGCGAAAACTTGAATACCATGTTGCAAAGTATGCGACTTGAGCTAGAAAATAAGGAGAATAGGCAATATGGACAAGAACAATATGAAAAGAAAGCAAGTAATAATCGTTTTATTACAAAAGAACTTGCGAGAAATAATAATTCTTCCCAATCGTCAAAATTAAACTGCAGTCCGAAAGGTGAATTTGTACATTTCCGTATATAATCTGCTGGAAGATATTGATGATTACGATTATCATATTATCATATTAATAATAATAATAATAATAATAATAATAATAATAATAATAATAATAATAATAATAATAATGATACGATGGTAATGACAAGAATGATGAT
>NW_017259545.1:490486-490929 GCF_001594045.1 Atta colombica | reverse complement strand
ATATATATATATATATATCAGTATATATATATATATGGGACCTACAGTTTTTAACATGCCAAATTCGAATGGCAGTGGTAAAGATATTCTCGGAGAGACTTGCCATTGCCTTCCGGATGGTGGCAATCAAAATTTGATGTTCAGGAAAAATTTAAACTTTGAACACAGGAGAGCAATTACGTTATGTTTTGCGCCACAATCATCATATATATACTCGTATTATATTAATCATAGAATTATGTTAATGATTAAATAAGTGTCATATTGTAATGGTGATTATTACAATGATGGACATATATACAAGAAAAGATTATAAAACGTATAAAAGGATATATAATATATTTTCTTGTATGTAACAAGCTAATAAATTGTTATTACATTATAGTTTTTAAAAAAGTAAAATATGTAATACATATATATATTTACGTGTGTATATATATATC
>NW_017259545.1:489082-490476 GCF_001594045.1 Atta colombica | reverse complement strand
TATATATGTATATATATATATATATATACATATATATATATATATATAATGAAAACATTTATTTTGATAATCAAACAGTTATCTTGCATATGCAAGGATGGTAACAAATATTCATGTGTGCACAAACAAATGCCTTCTGGCTCCGACATCTTACGTACTTCGATATTGAAAAGTATATCCTAAACATTTTACTTTATATGTTTTAATATTGTTCACGAATAAACAAAAAACAAACTTGAATAACAAGATTTATAGTGTGCAAAATATCTATCTTTTTGTTGGCAGTAAAAACGGATACAACAAGTACGTTGCAAAAAACGGATACAATAAATACATTGCAAAAAATGGATACAATAAATACGGATATAAAAATGAGTAAAGAAGATACATTATTATGGTTACAATCTCAAAGAGACATAGGTATATTCATCCAATGCTGTAGGAAAACTTGCAAAAAATGGCGATATTGTGATGATTTTCACGATCCTGTAGATGTACCAAAACTTTGGTATTGTAAAATGAACTCAAGTACGTGTTTACTACTATATTATGAATACATTGACACATATACAGGATGTTCATTTTAACTTTGTCATTAAAATGATTAAAAAGCGTTCTACAAAAAAATAACTTGAAATAAAACTTTTATTATTTTAAGGACAATCTGATAAATTGATTAGATTTCCAGTCTGGAGCAAGTGTTGGGATTAATCAAACTCAAGTTGATTTTTTCAAATAATTAAAAGACATTTTGTTACAGACTCGATGGATTTCAAAATAAGATTTGCATTGATTAAATTATCGGTTTGAAGCTTATCAATCATTGAGCCAAATTAGATCCAACTCGATTTTTTAAATATAGGAACATCTTATAATATTATTCATTCTCAAAAAATTTAATCCATCAGATTAGAGCCTTTTCAAAATACCTAAATATTTTGTTATTTTTTCATAAAATTTTTTAGTTATTTCGACAGCAAAGTTAAAAAGGACACCTTGTATATTAATTGATACATATATACAATATTAAGTTATATTATATTTTATTACCAAAAAGATTTCATTTAAAGTAATTAATATTATATATAATTATAATGAAATATACACAACAGTACAATTTAATATGATATCTAATATATAAATAAAGAATTAAATATAAAAGACATGTATCATATAGATAAAGCTATTGCTTCTTGTTTCGTACCGGAAGTGCCAAAAATGGAGGCAGTAGAAGAAGACTTAATAGAAAATAAATACAATTGCGGAAGTCTTGTATGGGCTCATATGCATAATTATCTATGGTGGCCTGCAATCGTAGACGATTGCCCTGAGAACTTACGATATTATGAATTAAAAGAATCATCAATAATCCCTGTAAGTTCCAAAAAATATAA
>NW_017259545.1:487074-488801 GCF_001594045.1 Atta colombica | reverse complement strand
ACTTATCTAAAAGATTTAAAAATATTTAAGATTATTATTCGATTTTCATTAATTTATAATATAATAATATATATATTTTCTTCTATCATTTTATTATATTCTCTATTATTATTTTTTCTTTGGATTTTTATTTATTCGTTTTATTATTTAATTGTTTAAATAGAACAAATTTTACAAAATGAACGATAAGAAATCGCTAGAAAAAGCTTATACTTTGGCACAAAGCGCAATTCCATTATCGATATTCGAAAGATTGCAAAGATTTAGTTATATTTCACGCCTGAAAAATATGCGAGAATCTGTAAGTCAGTTCGATGAGGAGGAAGATAATGAAATTCCTCCTACACCACCTCTAAAACGTGTAACTTTAAAGGAATTTTGTTTAAAAAATAGACATTACACGGAAAACAAGTTTTTATAAATTACATTTCTATGAATATATATATTTATCTTTTTGTATTTTGTGAAAACAAATTTTATAGATATTTAGTTTAAACCGTTATTAAAACTTTAAAGTTTTATATGTACATTAATTGTAATACATATGTACAAAATTATATGTTCATTATTTTTTAAGAATTATGACAATGACTCATTATAGGTATATCTTAAGAAATAATGAACATATAATTTGTATTTTTTAATTATTCAATAACAATAACACTACTATTACTTGTATTATATATTAGTATTTAATAAAGCTCTTATATGTATTATATTAATTATATTTCATCTTTGTTTCTTTACTATATGCGATGATGTTCTATTTAGTATTTTAGTGCGTTTTTAGGGAGATATGCTTCTAGCGCTATTAATTGTATCATTCTATTCATAATTTATTAGACATAAAACAAAGATAGAATAACGCAAATAACGCTAATAGCGTCTTCCCGAACATACCTCTAGATGGTAGCGGTGGCGTAAAGATGGCATAAAGCTTTTTAAAGTAGCAATTTTGAACCTACTAACCATATTTTATACCAATAATACTAAGCGCTTATTGGACTACAGACAATTAAATCGAAATGGCGATCGAAATAGCCAATAGGAAGGCTGTCGACATTTTGCTGTTCGGCTCAGATCAAAAGAATATGCTACTTTGGTATCTAGAACTTTAAAGCGGCCTGCTTGTCGCGGCGCGCGGCGCTTGGAATGGGAAAAACCACGATCCGGACTCTGGTAATCATATATCGATAATAGTGAATAATAATTTATAAGAACGAATACCCAATATTATTAGACATCGATATAAAGATAATACGTAAAGTAATAAATAAAATGATAAATAAAAACAAACAATACGAAACATTTTTTAATTTTTCAATTCTGTCAGATAGCGTTTAATTGTACATAAAGCATATATTATTTACATTTTAATTCTAGAAAGAGTAAAAAGAGAAGAACACGTTTAAAAAATAAGAAATCTACTTTATCGATATAAAACCGACAGATTACCTCATTCATGTATATACGTAGTTCTTAATGAGAAATGTAGGACAGAGGGCGAAACTTGAACATGATTGAATTGTTCTAATGATATATTACACCAATGAATTAATTCTCAAAGCAAATCATAAATTATCATAAAAAAAAGATAACAAAACGCGCCGCTATGATAATGTTGGAAAAATATATAAAATTTAGAAGTTTTTTAAAAAGTTATGAAGAAGGGAAAACGATGAATAATATTATAAATAGATATATTTAAAAAAGACATAATTAATTTT
>NW_017259545.1:484598-486974 GCF_001594045.1 Atta colombica | reverse complement strand
TTCTTATATTTATATATTTTATTTATATCTTATATTTATATATTTTAAAAGTTAAAAATTTTAGTGATATATCTAACTGAATATTCCTAGACAACAAAAAATGTCTAAAATCAGGTCATAAGATGTTTTATGCTTCTAAAAGATGATTTATGTCATAATTTTAGATTTTGTGTTGTTTGGGTTATAATTTGCAACTTGTGCAACATTGTAATCTTTTAAAAGTGACATAAGAATGATTACAATTCTAAAAAATTATAATTTTGCAAATTTGTTTAGAAGCGCAATAGTAACTATAATATTAAATTAACATCAAGTTATTCTATATATATGTATTAGGTAATTGGGGTCACATATATGGATGATTTTTTTCTATGCTATACTAAATACTAAAATAATATTGGAAAATGATTGTATCTGAAAACCAAAAATGTAGTTGCGATATATTTTTTATTGGTGCTATCGATATGCTCATACGTAGAGCATATATTAGCTCGTCGAACAACGGTGAGACGCGGTATCCGCTGACGTCATGATGACCCGGCGCGACCCCGGTGAACCCCGGCAGCGATATTAACATAGCGATTTACAATTGCTTATACGCGCGTACAATCGGTTGGTTTCCGCTCATTGACTCTCTTTTCGCTTATCTATTTCGCGTTTTAATAAGTCCGTTATTAAACGATTTGCAAATAAATATATTTGTGCGCGAATAAATATAAACTATGGGGTTGGTTTTGTTACATGTGAAATTTCGCATTTCCGTTATCAACGACATAATCTAATTTTAATCTTTAAAATTACGAAAAGGAAAACACATCAACACAGCTCTTAATCAAATTTGTGAAATTGAAAAAATTTTTTTCATTTATAAAACTTCGAAACATTAATTAAAAATTCTTTTCCTGAAATGTAATTTTCCATAGAAACGAAAATTATATGTTACGACAATCTAAGGCACACAATCTAAGAGCCACGCCCGTTTATGAAGGGAATGGCCAAACGATGTAGAAGAGGTCCTCTCTTTAACTATCTTTCTCTCTTTTTGCTATCGATCCTCTATCTATGGCACTCCCATGTTTGTCAACGACCTACGCCCCCATCATCACACAGTTCCCAAACTATATAGCTATATAATCAATCCTTCTAAGATTCCATTATAATTTCCGTAGAATTCAATTTTTTTCTATACGTTACGCAAAAATAAAATACATTATAATAATGAGCATTATATATAATAAATATTACAAGATAAGATATATAACATCGAGAATTACATTTATGCGAGTCTCCTTTTAAAAGATTTCTATTCGTTTTTTTCTTTCATAATTCTTTTTTTAATAATTCATTTTGTATACCTTCATAAGAAAATCATTTCTTTACTATTTTGCTTAAGGACCGAAAATTGATTGTTACGCCATTGGCAACCGCGTTGATCTCGAGCGAACGCGTTTACAAAGCGTAATAAAAAAAAGGGGAGCTAATTATAGTTGCGGTCTATCTTGGAGAACCGAGGGGACGAAAGAGAACATAACGACAAAATGAAAATGAAAAGTACTTGTGTGGTAGAGAAGGGGAAGGGAAGAGTGTAATCTTTCGAGTGTCGCGTATCCCATCAGGGAAGGGCCGTATGAAGCAACTTTGAAAGCACTCGCACTTGTCTTTCATGCGTTACATCATCTTCGACATATCTTTTACATAATATTGTCATATTTTACATTTCTCTTAAAAAAAAGAAATCTTGAAAATTCTTGAAAAATCTTATCAGAAAAGAAATTAAAATTATATTAAACATAAGTTTTGTTCTTATTTTCTGAACTCAGATTATCGTCTCAGATTATTATTATTATATGATTATCACTTCAAATTAATTTTAATGTATAAACGTTCTTATCTAAATTAATACTAATTTTTGATGAAATTATAATAAAACAGTGTAGAGCATAATTAATTTACAAATTCATATAATTAAAATGAATGTAACGTGACAAATCGATTTTTTGAGACAATGATGAAATAACGAGATTCCGAACGTAGAAATCTCAATCTTATGCTTGCCTAGCAACACGATTTGAAGTCGAAGTCACGGGAGCATGTGATAACGAGACGCGTGTACCCGGGCGAGCATATCTCGGGTTATCGACTTTTTTCGGTGACAGTGAGTAGCGAATGAGCGTAGAAAGTGTATAAACTATGCGAAAGATATCAACGCATGACCACGTTGGACCACAGGTCATCGAGCAAGAGATAGATCCGAGACGATCCGCCATCAAATCGAATTGAGCATTTTTTATTTCAAATATAATCCAAGTATAATATATATAAGCAGGTATTATTATAAATAACAAACAAATGTTAAAGTTACACGCGCGTGTGCGT
>NW_017259545.1:476979-484498 GCF_001594045.1 Atta colombica | reverse complement strand
ATATATATATATATATTCATTCATAGAAAATTGTTTTTATTGTATAAAAGGAATATTTGTTCCACAGAAATAATTTCGTTGCAATCTCACGCACGCATTAACATGAGATAAAGATTCTGAAGGTTCTCTAACTTTTCGATAGCTACCTGCAGGAGAAAAGAAGAAAAAAAGAATAATAGAAAGAAGAAAAGAAGAAAAAGAAAGGAAAAATTAGAAACAAAATTCGCTCTTTAAATGCTACTTCGAAAACTACTAAGAATATGGCGGTCAATGCCATCGCTTGGCTACTATTAGCCGAGATGCCTGGTATATATTTTCGTCGTGGCCTACTAATACACTTTATGAAGTAAGTCTCATCTTGATTCATTCCTCTGTAGGCTCTAATAATTCAGAATATAAAAAATCCTATTATGTGCCAAAGATATTAGCAATAGTCTCATAAATTTTAACGTATCGATACAATGATAAACAATGATTGGAAATTCGAAACGGGACATATGCTGTGTTTCCTTTAAATTATATTAGTATTAAGACAATTTAAAGCTTTTACGTTTGTGCAAGCCTATTTTCATCACATATATGTCTCGCATATAAAATTGATTAATACTTTCTAATACTCCTGTTAATATTAATATATTATATAACAAATTTGAAACTAGTAATAACGATAGAGATATGTCGTTTCTTGTTACATTTCTGCTAAGAAATCAATTATTTATTGAATAATACATCATCATTGGGATTAAGTGATTGCGAATATCGATATCTTGTAGATATACATATATATAAGTTATAAAAATTAGGAAAGTGCAGTATAAATGTAATAATTTCCTCTAACATATTGTTAAAAAAAAGGATGTATTGCAAACGGTGATCAAAGAATCTATTAATCGTTGATATTAAAATCGTAAATTGTAAAATATTAGTATCACTCTAGGATATTAATATTATTGTAATATTTGTTAAATATATATTTTTTTTTCTGTCAAGGATATTATTTGTGTCAAGAATTGTCCATTTGAGTTTTTTACATCTTGGCAATTTATCGACAAGGTTTTTAAACGATTTCTGTACATGGTGTGACGATAGGTGAAGTATTACGAAATCACGCGCGCTTCCATATATTCATGATGAATACAGTCGCTCGCATAGGAAAAGTGCATTTGCATGTGAACAACGGGTCTCTTCGGGTCGGCAAATATCTGACTTTGTTTAACGTACAATTAATTTCGAGCTTAAAGTATGTTCTTCCATAGTAGTAAGTTTTTAAAAAGAGAAAAGTATCTGTTGTCTATCCTAACAAGTAAATTATTACAAACAAAATATTTTCGTAAGTTTGACATTATTTTTTTCAAAAAAAAAAATTAAATATAACTTGAAAAAGAACTGAAATAATTATTATATCATCTTTTATCTGCTTGCAAATACAAAATATAACATGAAGCAACTTGATATGAGTTTTATACGATGATCTTTACACATATTATCCATCATTCTTGCTCTGCGCATCAAATTTGTTTTGCTGTACTGTTATCACCGAAGCCTCTGGCCCTATTTCGTAAGAAGAACGAACGATGAATGCGTCGTTTTGATAAATTTTTTTAAATTTAGGTTACAGGGTAGCATTACGGGGTTGTCGGGGTCGGGATAGGTCGATAAGATTATTGACGTTAAACGGTTATAAGTACATCGGTTATGTAAAATGATAATATGACGAAAACGAGATTCTAGGTCGACAAAATGACACGTTAATATAAAATCAGACTCCTTAAGATTTAATGTAAAGACTGTTTGCTTAAACGGAAAAAGGTCTTTTATTGCAAAATGTCTTTTACTGCTCTATTGTTTGTCTTCTACTTTAAACATTTTTATTTTATTTTATTTTTTCATTTTGTTGCATTTTATTTCTCATTACGCTTTCATTTTTCATTTTATTTTACTCTATCTTATTTTCTTTCATTGAACTTAATATAACTGCATATTTTATTATGATTCAATAAAGGCTTAATTTAACTTTACGCTTCATTTTCCATCTCATTTTGCGTTTGTTTTCTACTTGATTCTATTGTATGTATAATAAAATATATACATTTCTTGGAACGTGGAATAATCAGTAACAAATAACAACTGAAAGTACCGAATGTCAACTTTCGCTATCTCTTTGCCACTGTTTGCTTTTACCCCGCGTGTATCGTTCAATCATTTATTCGTATTGGTCACGTGATTGACATGACGACGATTAGCTGTAATCGAAAAGCAGAAGAATATTTGAATTTCAAAATCTATTACACACATATATATATATATATGTTTTATATATATATATGTATTATAGATATAATAATTCTATTTCTGAGCACTCTGTTTTTTTTATTCCATTCTGCATGCAAATTAAAATAAGCCAATAATTGAAGCCTTACGATAAGAGTCCTACGATACTGGGCGGTCCTGCGTATGTATTTAATTATTGGATCGCACGCACAGCGATCCTGCAAGAAAGCATGTTTAACCTGCTGATCAAGGGGCGTGGTGACATTTAGATGTCACATATACACATAAGTAATATTTAGACGCAAATCATCATAATAAAAATTAGAAACGCTTATTATATATATTATATGTATATACACGGGCGTTCACGCGCCACACACACACACACACACACACACACACACACACACACACACACACACACGCGCGCGCGCGCAACAATTGTTTTTTTTTCCCAAAAATAAAGTTGCCATGGAAAAGCAATAAAATATGAAAGTTATGAATGAAAATCCGCTAGTTCTCCATAGAAAATTTCATAAAGGATCTTTAAAATATGCCAAATAATTTAATAAATTATGAAATAGCAAGCAACACCAATTTTAAATATGCTTAAAGAAATACAAAAAGCATACGCTACGCATTCAATACAATTATAAGCAATTATTTTCATTTAAAAAATAAACATTTGAAACGCAATTTTTCAGAAAAAATCTAATAAAAAATATATCATATGTATATTTTTATGCCATATTAGACCATGTGCAACTATATAGTAACACTAAACTAGTGTTATACTAGACTATAACTAATTCAGTAGAAACAGTATGTTTAAAAAAAACTCCATTTATAGCGATGTGTTTGTAGTATAAGTTAAATACGCAACGTAATAAACTATAATATATTGTTATAAAATATAGTATATGTATTACTGTGGCCAGAATCAGAGATGCAAACCGGTTCTGAAGCGGTGAACCAACCCAAATTTGGATGAACCAAAAGCAAACCCTAAACGGAGTTTCGACTAACTTCACTTAGATTGCTTCATTTTCTTCATGAATTAAAATCATTTTATTTATAATGTTTAATATGTCGACAATAAAAAAAAATTATTATATTATTCTCATATAAGTTTATTAATAACTTACTAATTTTTTTCAGTATATTATCAGCAAAATATATTTTCTTTCAAAAGCGTTACATAATAATTCATTATTACTATTGTTTGTATTGTATTTATTCGTATAATCTTAAATATATGAACGAAATCAAAACTAGGGTATAAACATATTGTAATTTTGAAATGATTAAAAATGTGAACAAAATTTGGGGAAATCTAAAATAATTTAAAAAATAAAATTGAAACAGCAGAAGAGCGTACAAACATTTTTTTATTTTTTCTTTCGAATTGCTAGGAATTGAAAAAATGCATTCCGCCTCCATGTCAGGACGGAATATTTAACAAAATATGTTTCAAAGGATATCGCGCCTTCGATTCTCTTAACGCGTGTACACGATGGCACGTAAATGCAGTCATTGCCCCGGCTCGCCAGGCCGGCCGGCCGCCACCTGCGCCATTCACGGCCAACCAATCCTCGCGTCGCCGAAACCGCGTGAGACACCGGCTCTTCCCCTTACCTCCCTTTGGCCTTTGCCTTTGCCTTTGCCATGCCAACATCGCCAACAGGCAACACGCCGGACCGCGGCATTCGCGGCGCGGCGCGACGCAACTCGCCTAACTCGCCTTCTGGAGTTGGAGTTCTGAAGTCTCGATTCTCGATATGCTTCCGCGCGCGCGATTCCCCTATGAACAACATAGGCAACGTAGCGCAGTAGTGAAAGAGTGCGGTAACGGCGCGCCGCGATGGGACCGATGGGGGTAAGTTACGACGGTCACAGCACCCTGGTGGGGACGCGCGCAATACGATGGAAGGGGAAGTCGACGGTGCGTTGCCAGCCGGCCAACGCACAACGCGGCCGCTCAGTTCGCTTCGATCGACGGAAGCATGTGGGTATCGTTTGTGTTTAGTCGGTTTTTTTCCCTTCTCCTCGCAGTCCTCGCCTCACCTCGTTTCTCTTCATTTTCCTTCATCTTGTTTCTGTTCGTTTCGTTCATTTCTATTTGTCTCGTCTCGTTTCTATTCGCCTCGTATCATTCCTGTTCGTTTCTATTTGTCTTATTTCGTCTCGTCTCGTCCTATCTCGTCTCACTTTACTTCGCATTCTTCGTTTTTTTTTTTTCGCATCTTCATTCATGGCGTAATGTTGAATTGTAAAGTACGTAAGTAAACGAAGAGAAACTAGTAATATTTTTCGCTCGTCGAACTTTTGGACGATTAACGAGTGTGAGCTTTCTATCTTGGAGTTTAACCTGATCCGCTGCCAAGGCCTCTCTGTCTACCCTCCTCTCTTCCTCCATCGCTTCTACCTTCTCTCTTCTACCTCTTCTTTGCTCCTCGCCATCTTTCTACCTCCTCCTCTTGGATATCGTGTGCTACACGCTTCCGGCTGACAGTGCGCTTTTTAGGCCTGCGCGCGCGACTCGCGCAATGGACGTCGCAATCCCCTCCCTCCCTCCCTTCCTCCTCACCTTCCTTCCAGCGTGACTCTCGATGAACCACAAATCTCCCCGACAAGCGAAGAGGGTGGAGTCCGTCGCGGACGTTTCATACGAGATCGCGAGGCGTTCATGATACAACGACGACAATAATGATGATGATGATGATGACGACGACGACGACGACATCGACGACAATGACGACGACGACAAATGAGACGCATATCTGGGTGTATCAGACTCCATGCACCAAAGGACGGGCGCCATGTCGTTTTCCTCCTCGAGCAACCGACCTATCGATCTTCTTCAGTGGCGTAATGTGTGCGCACAACTGTTTGGTAAATATCCTACTCTTTGTCGTCAGATAAATGAAGGTTGTGACTGGAGCCGAAATATAAAATTTAAATGGTATTTGCTGCCCAAACGAGAGTGATTGCGTTCAACCGAAAAAACAGCTTAGCAACACTATTGCAAGATTCTTCAATATAACTGGTTTATACATTTAGATTCAGTGAGGAATTAAGAGCAAGAACCAATCATATTAAAGAATCTTACCACAGTTACAAAGCTGGTTTTCTGTTGAACGTAGTTAGTTTACATACATTTTTCTTATAATTTCGAAGTATTCACTTCTAGTTTCAAATAGATTAATTATTTCTTCTTTCTTAAATCAATTTTCTATTTCTTCTAAGTGTTTTACCGCAATATAAATCGCGCATTTCGAATATATCTGTTATTACATGTATAGAAACGAATTATTCTTTTTAATAAACACTCTTTGCAGCACAATAAATAATAAAACAGTAAAAATAATTTTCTTTTTATTTAAAGCTTAATTTATAAATTTCGAAGACATGTACATTAATTTTATGATAATCGAAACAGCTTATAATTTATTTAAAAATTTTTATTGATTAAAATTATTTGCTTTTAAGAAGTTTATGTCTTTGATGATAAGAATATATCAAGAGCTATTGAGCTAAGGAAAAATATTTTACATATTTTTCTCGTATCTTAAAATAAACGTATTACGCGTCTAAAGATAAATTTAGAAAGTCATTTGAATTTTTTAAATGTGAATTTTCTGTTACTATCTTGGATTCCAATAGATTATCTTTTAAATTGTAAAAAGTAAATTATTTTAAATGCTATTTTTTATTCACTTAAATATGTATATATATATATGTGTGTGTGTGTGTGTGTGTGTGTGTATATATATATATATATATATATATACGCTGAATGTTTTATTAAGAAATTGATATACTTAAAATAATTACTGTTTTCCGAAATATTTGATTTTTTTATGTGAGAAGAATAAATCATATTGTCCCACTTTATTTTATAGTTTTACCTCTTCGATAGTATTTTTTTTCTTTTTCTTTTTTTTCTTTATATTAATTTTATTTTTTCTTTAATCTACGATATATAATTTATAATTTTATGTGTGATATTATAATCTTTTAAGGTTTTATTTTTAAGGATGCATTATATTTGAATTATTGGGTTGTCCGGAAAGTTCGTGCCGATGTTGAAGGAAAATTTAAACGCAGAAAATTTAAATTTTAGTATACATTTATTAAATTATATAGGTTAGTTCGGCACGAACTTTCCGGACAACCCAATATTTAGAAAAAAGGTCCTTAAAATTTTATTTTTAATTTATATATGACTGATTTTAAAAACTTATGAATGTGTAATTTTAGTGCATATCTGTAATATTTTTAAAGAGTTATATAATTTATAAATACATATTTTCAAGAAGTTTAGATATTACAATAAATCAGAGAAATTTTATTAAATATTATGATGACATATTTATTTATTTTTTAAAATGTAATTTTTTTATGTAAAATGAAAAAAATGTTAAATATATAAGAGATAATTTACGAAATAATTACAAATATAAAATTTGTTAATCAAAATGTTTTACTTATTTATGAATAACATCTGTATATATTATATTACAAATTACGTTAATATAATTATATTACGTTAATATAATTTTTAATATTAATATTATTTTATTATTTGGAGCGCATGAAATGTGTACATATTTATTTATTTTTTCTTTTGTCTTTGTAGCCTAAGATGTGAAAAATATGTGACAACGAAAAATAATATTTTCGGCACGATGTCGGGTCGAAATATCGATGTCGAGTAACTCATTATCAATTACGTAATCATGAGATAACATCATTGCCACGTGGTTTTAACATAGTTCATAAACAAATTAAGAAGATAGATATCGAATTAGATTAAACGCGCAAAGAATAAGTAATTAACATTTATGCTTGATTTACAGTATTTTGTAATTAAGTTTTAAAAAATTTCTAATCTCAGTATATAATATAATTTTTGAAAATGACTATGAATGTGATATAAATTTAAATTTATAAAAATATATTTTCTTAATGTTTCTTAAATTAAATTACTTAAATTAAAATTAGATTATTTAAACTAAATAAATATTGCATAATCTTAAAATTTTATTTTTGGAACGCAATAATTTCAAGTAATAATTTCAAAAGAAAATGCATAATATTGACAACATGGAATAGTTTTCACTTCTGTATTAGGCGAATTTTGCTGGAATAAATGGCGCACCCAGTACTGATGGCGTGGTGTTTAATTAAATTAACTACGTTATAAAGCAGGTTCCCTAAGGTCATTCCCGTGTCATATCACATTTGT
>NW_017259545.1:471285-476879 GCF_001594045.1 Atta colombica | reverse complement strand
ACATATAATGCGTCTAAATTACGTTTCTTCTATCCATTTCGAAATAAGAATCTGAAAACATCAGATATGCAATCTAGATAGAGATATTCTCATCTTAAATATTATATCTTGCATTGGCTGATTTACATCTATCCTTGGTTAAATATTATAGTTGTGTTTAACAACAAAATAACAGCTGTGTGTATATAAATATGAAATGTAAAGAGTTTAAAGATAGATTTTAGATACATTTTTTGAGGTTTTTCACTTTCTATAAAAAAAGCTATTTTGCGAATTATCTTCGTGTATAGATCCATTGTTAAAATTAAGAGCAGTCTGACACTAAGCTACTTCTTTAGGCTTTAGATACTTTAATCAAAAGTCATTATCACTTTGATCGATGTATGAATAGCTAGATACATACAATGACGAAAGTGTTTAATTGTATATACGACGTTTAATGTACCTTATTCCAGAATATGAATAGCGAGCAGCAATAGTATGCTTTTATCCTTCGCCGGATGGAAGAGCAGTAGACTTGCTCGAAACGCGAGAGAGAGAGAGAGAGAGAGAGAGAGAGAGAGAGAGAGAGAGAGAGAAGGGGGGAGGGAAGGAGGAGGGAGAATGAATATGTCGCGTCGAAAAATACGTATAGCGCATGCGCGAGCGTGGATAGTCTGGCGCCAGCAGGTGCGGTTAAATATAGCTTATGCAACGGTATCCTCTCCGCTCGCGCACTCTCTTGGCTCTCTCTCCGCCTTTTTCTCGCTATCTTTCCTTCTCTTTCTCTTTTCCTTCTCCTTTCCCCTTCCTATTTCTTTTTTCTTTCTCTGCTTGCCGAAAAAAACGCGTAAATGATTATAATATGTGTATGATATAAAATTTTGAACACTCATCCTAAGTTACTACTTTACTGGCTACTATTTAATTCATCGGAATAATTATAAGCTTTTATTTCAATCAATATAATTTGATAATTTCTATGAAATTTGTCTAGATTTTTGTTCGACAGAAGTGACATAAAGTGTTACTCTGCGTTATTATTAAATTAAATTTCATGAAGATAAAAGATAATGATATAATAATAATGATTTTTTTAATTAATATCTTAATGAAATATTCGTGTTTAACTGGATACAATAATATATATTCAGCATTTTAATAATCATAATTATTTTCATTATTTATATTAGAAGGCTAAAAAATAAATTAATAAAATTAATATATTTACATTAATAAAGCTAAAGCCAATATCAAAGTTAATAAAAGTTAATAAGAATAAATTTAAATCCGATTATTTGATACGGAAGGACTACTTTCGGTGATAAAGATTTGAGATATTTTTAATTTTTTTCAAAATGCAATTGTCTAGATACTTCCGTTTAATATTATTTAATGAATCATTATGACTCTTCTTTCGTACATTCATAGCCGCACACATATTATATTTATGACAAATGTAACAATTACAACATATAATTATATATATGTAAATTTTTAATAATTTGTATAATAATGGCACTATGGTATATGTAATTTACATACCATATACTCTTTTATATAATAATATTAACACGGTATAAATATTATTTGTATCATACTCTCTCTTCCTCTCCCCTCTTTCCCCCCCCTCTCTCTCTATTCAAATAATGGCAAAGTGAATCATATAATCTATTAGCAATGTATCTTAAAAGAAATCTCTTTTACAGTTCAGGTCATAGACAATAAAAAACAAGAATGTGACGGAAAGAGAAAAAGTAAAAAAACAATTTGATAACATTTAACTTTTTGACTTTTGTGAAGTTTAATAAGCAACAATAAGATTTCTAATAATTTATTTATGATCAATATTATTAACGCTATCAATTCTAACTTGTATCAATCAGAAACTTATGATCATGAATCCGCAAAGTCATTTGCGTATTTTATTAATACGTATCATGTGTACAATACGTGTGATATGTTGATCAACAGGCTTCATTTGCATCTGCAACAAACATGGAGTCTTAATCGTATATCTCGCATCTTATAATAACCCGACATTTCCATTCATTCAGCATCCATTTTATTTCTTGCGTTTCTACGTAATCGAAGGCTTCGCAATTCACGATATGTCACAGACGGATTCAAGCAATGTAATCTTTATAATATTTATATTTCAAAACAAATTATCATATTTTTTCGACGAACTTTTTGAATAAATTTTAAGAATTTTTCTATACTGAATAGATTGTCATAACTATAGTTCGTAATTATAATTTTTGAATATTTTTTTTAATTACTTCTCTCTATATAATAATAAATTTTCAAATATGTTGTTTTTTCTTGTTGATCCGAGTTTCGAAAATATCAAAAGTATTCTATGTTTCTATCTAAATAAATATTTTTTCAGTAATTTTTATTTTTATATTTTAATCGTGTGTATGAAAAAAAAAATAAATTATTTAGTTTTATACTTAATAAGATGTTTTTGTATTATATTCGATAATCTTTTTTTCGATTTTGAAACCAATGCTAAAATTATCAATCGTATTGATACAGATTGATTTCAATTTGAACAAGTGCTTTCGATAGTTTACCGAATATCTTATTGAACGTTAAGAGAATCGGTCGGGTACCGATTAATGCATGTACATTTATTTTGCTATAGTTTGGTACTTTGTCTTTAATTCTGCCTATAAGTGAAATTTTAATTCTTTTTGCGAAAATTGCAAACACGAGAAAAAAAAGTATAATGAAAGTATATAACATTGCTAAATAAATGTGTAAAAATATGTATTTTTATGATGGAGAAAATATTTTTTGTGAATATTTTATCCATTATAGCATAAATTGTGACAGAAAAATTGTGTTTGAGAACATATTGTTTTCTTTAACGCAGCGGTTTTCTTTAACCAAGCTTACAAAACGATGAAAAAATTTTTTCCTTGAGATTTTCAAAATTTCAACGGTTATCGGTGATTCTACCATTTCTGCAATATTTTAGATAGTTGTTGATACGAAAGCATAGTATCTATTCTATTTCAAACAAATCCAGTAATCCAATGTTTCAATTTAACCATTTTAATAAATTTTTTGTATTATTCTCCCATTGCTTCAATTCGTCATTTAATTGCACGCAGAGGAAGATGAGAAAATTTCGTGTCGTTAATTGAATAATGTCGTTAATTTAATTTATTGTCGTTAATTTAATAATGCGCTCGAGTGAATTATTTGAGAATGTTTTCTCGTTTTATAATTTTTGTCACATTATATCTTTTTTTGAATACAAAAAAAACTTAAGCTGCTATATCTGCGTAAATGAATATTTATTCGTAAATAAATTTAACAGTCGCAGCCATCTTTAAGAAGTATGTTAATGTTCATTATGAATATCAATCTACTGCTAGCATAAAGAGCTATTGATACAACCATCGTATACGACGCCAATTGCGGACTATCGAGTGATTATTATTTTTATTTACTCATAAATTATATTGTTTTTTGTAAATGTAATTAAAATTTTCTTGAATTAATTGATTCATCTCATTATTTAATCGCATAAAAATATTAGTCATCGTAGAAAAGAATATTTAACAAAATATTTTTTATATTTTATATACAAATTACATTAGAATAAAATATCTTGTAGATAATTATTTATTTTAATACTATTATACAATCGGGACTCTTAAAATATATGCAAGAACAATTGTGTGTAGTACAAAATGATATATAAGATTATTATAATATTAATTTCTTTTAAATATAAATAAAAAAATGTTACGTTATTTTTGTGTCACCTATATATAGTCCACTCGTTAAAGCTGTGCTGGTGCGACGACCAGTTTGGAACTCGCTTTCACAAATATTGCTATGACGACACCTGCATATAAATGCAGGGATCGTCTGTCGTTTCTTCAGATTTTCGTTTTAATATTTAAATGTAGCCGTACGAATGGCCGAAGGTAGATAGGTTAGAAAGCAAGAGAGAAAACATAAAATATGCGCGCCTACATAAACGTCGCTTTCAATGTAAAACGCAATAAAAAATGACTTCAAAATATAAAAGATCATACTTTCCCGTAATTCTCGCATGAGAAATTAGCTTCGATATTTCGATTTTACAAGCAATAATTCGCGGTACTTGATATATTCATTAATTTTATTAATATAAAATTATTTTATTCAGAAAAGAATGTAGACAAATTTGAACATAAATAAACGTTTAAAGATATATTATATTTAAAAGATATAATTTTTTTATTAATTTTTTCTTTAAAAAATTTTTTTTAGTAATTTCGACAAGATCCACATCCCAAGTCGGAGCGAATAAAAGAAGAGGAAGGAATGCAAGAAATTGTTATTGAAAAAAAAAAGAAATCAAAGATCGTTCTTCGCAAGACATCAAGATGGCTGCCTGCGGATGGAGTATCTGTTCACATCTTACCGGGCAGCATTAGATTGAAGTTGATGGTTCTAATACTGTCAGGTAAAGATGTCGTCAGGATTCCGAAGACGACGATTGAAACAAAAAATTTATCAACGAATGAAAGTAATTTTATATCCTCGATACAGGATATTAAATGTTACGACGTTACACAATTTTTTTCATTTTTCTTTTCATCATCACGTTTTATTAGAGAAATTTTCACATATGTATTTCTCTATGCATATATAAATAAATTAATATTAATCTTTTATTGACATGAACAAAGGTTAATAAAATGTGCGTGAATTTGTATGTATAAATAAAATGTAGAACTTGTAAAGAATCTTTATAACAATGTGCACAGATAATCAATAAATTTACAATTAAGAAATTTCTATGATAGTTGAAGATTTTTACCGTCATAATTTCATAAATTTTTCATGTTAAGGCGTATAAATTATCTTTCTTTTTCATACGTAATAATAAACAATCATATTTCATGAAATCTTATCAGATCATGATTGGTATGAGAATATGTTTACTCTTCTTTCTTGTATAGTCGAAATAAAGTCGAATCTTTTATTTTTGTGTACTGAAATCGAAGAATAGAAAGAATAGAAATTGATGTGAACATATCAATATATAATTAATAATGAATTTAAAATATAAAAAAACCGTATTAATATTTGTTTTGTTCTTTTATCTTTATTTGACGTAGGTTACGAAATAACATTTAGAATGATAAAATGGAACGATTTTCGAGTTTAATTCAACGTGATTCTTCTGAGTTTTACTTGGTCACGCGCAAAGTCTGCTCGCTCCTTAGAAGAGAAGGAAGGGGAATACAAAAAGACTCAAGTCTTCATGCGAGTAGTCTATTCTAAAAATAGAGGAAACGATGTCTCTCTCTCTGAAAGTTTCTCGACGAGAGCGGATTGAAAATTCATGTATACTGAATATTTCGCAAAACTATAAAGATATTAAATCAATAGAAAAGTAATTATTTCGTTAGTATAAATTATTCTTTTGATATATGTAATAAATATGTAAATATATTTACAATGTATTAATGTAGAATAATAATTATTAAATTATGTGTTATACGTTTATAATGTATAATAATATATAATTCTAACTATTATAATATATTTTTCAATTTTCATAATATTAAAAATCTAATTTCTTTTCAATTTTTATTATAAGT
>NW_017259545.1:468180-471185 GCF_001594045.1 Atta colombica | reverse complement strand
TGAATTATATATATATCAGTAATATTATGATATAAATATTTCGATTTATATATATTAGTTTAAAAAATTTTAAATGTCTACATTCTATTTATCACAATATAATTATAACGTTTAAAAATTATAATGCTATGTGTTTTAATTTATTGTCTTATATTACGTTTTCCTTGATTTATAATTTTACAATATGTTGTCAATTTCTAAAAATTAACATTTTTATGATTCATGAATTGATAAAATTTGTCATAAAAAATTATCAATTATCGATAGTTGGTAAAATTAACGTTGACTTTACCAATCATAAATAATTATTACTGTGGCTTGATAAAATATTATTCTATAAAAATTTAAATTTTAAAAATTAAAATTCTTGGAAATGTATATTTCGGACTCGATGCTTGTTAAACAGAATTCTGATATTCTTAATCTTATGATGTGTGCAATTAATATTATAATAATTAATATCAATACCTAGATTATCTCTAGGTAGTAAATACGATGTTAGCGCTCTGAAACACCGAGCCTCAAGTCTGATGCGATTTTATATTCCGAGGATATCGTGTATACATATGTACATATACGTAAACACACACACACGCGCACACCACACACACACACACACACACACACACACACACACACATATATATATATATATATATATATATATATAAAACGATCTCTCAGCTGTTTGTCCAACTCCAAAGTAGTCCAAGACGTCAAGATCGTACCACGCGAATTTTCCACGCTGCAACGTCGTGTTTATTTTTAGTCTCGAGTGTGCCATGTCACGTCGTCGCATCAACTCATCGACAGGATTTTTGCTGCGTAACAACGTGCCACGGAATTTTTAAGAACTCGACAAGGCAAGGCATAGAGACTCGCAATTTACTCGACAATAATTCTCTCGCAATCTATTAGTTGCGAGTATCTATGCACCGTTGAAACTGAAAGTCAGCTGATAACTCCATTGAAGATTCAACCATGAGGAAGACTCGCGTCAGCATCTTCCGCGATATCTACTATCAACCGTACGACGATTGCACGAGGCTAAAGCTCAATTCCAGCAGCAAAGGTATTCTTTCTGCTCCTTGTAATACCTGCACAGATTCTATAAGTATATAATAATTTGACCAAAATTTGCTGATAGCTGCTTTGCCAAGTTGTATTATTTAATCTGATTTGCTAATTTTTTTCTTATTTTCAATTTAAAATAGAAAGATAAATTGTTATTTATCTGTATATTTTATGTATTATAAACATCTTTAGAAGTTTACATTTATTTTAATTAGTTTAGATGAATTGTTGTGTTTGACAAAGTATTGACAAAGTATATTTTACTATACATTTCTTGTTCTACAGCTAGCTTACAATTAATGCAGCGCATGTCATTGCTAAAGAGATTGAAGGTCCACAATGGTTGTGTGAATTCTATATGTTGGAACAGCAATGGAGAATTGATACTGTCTGGAAGTGATGATCAACATCTCGTTCTAACTAATGCACATAATTATGAGGTACACTTATATGCTTATTAAAAGAAAAGATAAAGATGCTATGCATTAAAAAAATTTATGCTCTCTTATAAAGATTATTATCTATTAAGCAGAAACTTAAATATGTGTATATTTCAATTAGCATCAAAAGAGTTAAATACATATTATACGAACTTAACGATTGATGCATATTGTCTGACGAAGCAATATTCCATTACTTTTCTTAATTTAAAATTTATTTGTGGACTGTCAAAGAAGAATCTTGTGCCAAGATTATTTTTAATTTTATCCTTGGAAGTTATGTGTCTAGGAAGTTAATTATGCTTGACAATCCACGAAATATTTTTTTTAACTTTTAATATTATCTTGAAGATGCAATGTATATTTCAAAATGTATTTATATAAGTAAGTGTAGTAGATTAGATGTATAGTAGAAGACGATTAGATCTCGTTGTGTTTTATCTTTATAGAAAAGAGTATGTATTTGTTAATTTTTCCTTATATTCTATTTAGATTTTTTAACTATTTTATAATTTTAATTGGATCCTAATATTTCCTAATTTATCAATTAATAATGTTTAATTTATTATTATATAAAACTATATAAAACATATAAAGCTATACTATTATATTTCTTATATGAAAAAATGTGTTTATTTTGATACTAAGATAAAGACATTCGAATAGATTGAACAAATTATATTAACCATGATATTAAACCTTTTCAAGGGAATATTTTGAATAGTTAATTCTAGTCAAGGTCCAACATTGACATAGTTAGAGATACAGGCGCTGGTGCCAAATCAGTAGGTTCTTCAAATGTGCACGTGGTTAATTTTACCATTTAATACTATCTTAGATCCATCTTGCTAATTAATCATAGTGAAATGTTCATTGTGTTGCATTGTTCTTGTTTCGAATAACATTTCATTAAAGTTATGTGATATAATATTTTGTATACATAGTTAATAGAGATATAATAATGACGCTAAGTTTTATCTTATGTTTATAATATACGTACACAATATATTCAATAGAAATTCTTTTTGAGTCTGCATCATTAAAATAGATTAATTCAAGAAATCGACTGAAAATTAAATATATTATATAGATATATAAAATATTTTAATAATTTTTTTTTCTATATGTATTTAAGGTATTAACAGATTATAAGACAAGTCACAGGGCAAATATTTTTAGTGCCAAATTTTTGCCTAATAGCGGAGATCATCGTATTGTTTCTTGTAGTGGAGATGGCATTATTTTGTATACAGGTATAAAAATCAATAGATTATGATTGGAGACAAAGAAATTAATGAGATCGAGTATTTTATACAAGTCATCTTTTTTATTGAGCACTAATGTCACATTTACAGATCTGATGAGAAGAACAGAAACGTTTCATAATCAATTCACTTGTCACACCGGCACTACTTACGAAATTGCGACAATACCTGGTGAACCACATAGTTTCTTAAGCTGTGGAGAAGATGGGACTGTGAGATGGTTTGA
>NW_017259545.1:467625-468080 GCF_001594045.1 Atta colombica | reverse complement strand
ATCATACATCTGGAATTTATTAAATTATTTTTCTAGGATGTACTAATCTCGTGTCAAAGAGCCGTGACTGCTTTGTCTGTGAATCCTGTATTGCCTCACCAAATAGCGATCGGTTGTTCCGATAGCACTGTAAGAACATTCGACAGAAGAACTCTTGGTACACCGGCTACCGGTAATCTTTACGGGACATAACTGTATTACGTCACGGTACAGAGTACCGTGATTACATGTGTGTGCATTCTTTAGGTTGGACAGATGCGGAAAGTTCAGTGAGACCACTATGCAGTTTCACTGTCCCAGAATTCGAAGGCAATTCTTATAGGATTACGTCGTTGAGTTATAGCCCGGATGGACAAGACGTCCTTGTCAGCTATAGCAGCGATCATCTCTATTTATTCAGTATTAAAGTAACGCAATAATTATATTTATTTTTCATTTACATTTCGCAACGTGTT
>NW_017259545.1:466981-467525 GCF_001594045.1 Atta colombica | reverse complement strand
CATTATTATTCTTACTTACATTTCTATGTATAATTTATTTAAAAAATTTATAAAAATTTATTCAGGATCAAGGCAATTTACAGTTACGAAAAGATGCGACAACGGGAAAAGGAAAAGGAAAGAAGCATCCGTTAAGATCACCTCAACCAGTTCGTCGTTTGAGACTTCGTGGCGATTGGTCCGATACTGGTCCCGATGCACGTCCAGAAAGAGAAGGAGGACGTCGTACTGGTACAGGTAAATTATGATTTTTCTTATTTTATTTTGTTTATATATATTTTTTGCAAAAAGTTTTAATATCATATATGTTATTCATCAGAAATCGCTCAGGCAAGGCCGGTATTACATACGTCCTTGATGCAAAGGATGACGGACGTGCTCAGCAGAATGTTAAATGATCCGGCCACACGCGCTGCTCTGAGTGGTGGAGGTGAAGATAGTTTGGAAGGCGTCATCGAACAATCAGAAGGTATTCAAAACGTAGAGAACAATCCTGAATTAAACACAGAAAGAAGTAGCGACACAGTTGAATTGAGTGCAGAGC
>NW_017259545.1:463710-466881 GCF_001594045.1 Atta colombica | reverse complement strand
TTTATATAATTCTATTAAAATTTTTTTTTTTTTTTTTTTTTTTTTAATAGAAAATACGAGCACGCGCACTGATGGAGTTGAAAATACAGATATGGATGAAACGATTAATACCGAGAGACTTCAAACGAGAGAAATTGAACAATCTCAGGAATATAACCAATTAGTACCACCGAGTATATCGGCAAGTATGAACGATGATGTTCCTATGGAAACTGATTCTAGTCAAAGCGATCGAGCGCAAATTACTTCTATAAGATGTACAACTAGTCGTGACAGAACTGAGCATGATAATGTATGGAATCGAAATAGAAATGAAGATGAAGTCTCATGCGGGAATATAACTAGTAAACAGGAGAATATGATGGAGAATCTTCAGGATAGATTAACAACGATGCGGGACGGTTTCCTCGAACGGTAAGATATACATTTTTTATTTCACATACATTGAGCTGATATTTTCTTTCTTTTTGAAGTATTAATATATTTTTTAACTGATGAAAACATAAAGATATGTGAAAATGACTATATCTATTTAATACATTAATGTATAGACATGGCAGTGAACCTGCTGTGAGTTTAACATATTCTGACAAAAGTTCAACTAATGCCACGATATCACTTGGTGTTGGCGACGAAATGACTCGCGACAGTTACCATCCAGGTAGTGAGAATGATTTGAAATCATTATTTACTTCAAGTACATCTGAATTGACTTTATACAACAATTCATTTTTTAGGACCATCTGGAAGTAGCGATGGAACTCTTGATGCAGGCCCGAGTAGTAATCGCAATCATCATTACAATGATAGTAAGTGTTTATTATTATTTAATCGCTCTCTTAAAAAAAAAATTCCTTTAAATTGCTTCGTAAATTTTTTAATAATAATTACACAACACACACACGCACACACACGCGCGCGCGCGCGCGTGTGTGTGTGTGTGTGTGTGATACATATATTTGTTTATATACAATATTTTTATAGACACTAAAGAAGATGTGTATATTGATAGCGATGATGAAGATATTCAATCTGATGAAAGGTCTGTTGAACATTATGAAGATTTTATTCAAGTTGCTTGTATTTTTTTGAATATCTTTATATGCGATACCTTTTTTTTGTTTTTTTTTTTAATTGCAATTTCTTCATCTTTAACAATAACTTTGAGATTTTGTACAGATTAAACCCAGTCGAGGAAATGGATGAAGCAATTACTAATGCTCGTTCATCGCAAGGACACGAAACGTTCGATGATGCCTGCCTAACGGAACTCTGCGTGAAACGAAAATATATGGGACATAGGAATGCCAGGTTTGATCTATTTTTAACTCTATACTCGTAATATTCACCAAATTCAGTCGTTAATGAGAGCGATAATATATGCTCTTGAATTCGTGTGAGTGACTTTTGTATAAAAATTATTTAAAGTGACATAGGGTTGTTAATATAGTTATTAGATTAACACAATATTAAGTAATTATTAAGAAACTGACAAGAAACAATGTCTTTGTGATGCCGATTATTATAGTTTCTAATTAGCATATACACTAATCTACTTGGAGAGTTCGATCGCTGCCATCTTAAATGACGATAACTTTAACTGAATCCTCGTCTAATCAAAATGTAGCAATATATAAACATCTGAAAGATCGGAAGCCAAATCATTGACCCGAGTAGTTCCGAAAAAGCCTCCGAGCGGACTGGGCGGACTGTGCAATATTAAAGCCGCCGAATTATCTCTGATTATTTGCCTTTCCTCCACTTTTGACTCTAGTTTCTTTAGGACCATGATCAAGGAAGCGAATTTCTGGGGCAACGATTTCGTCATGTCGGGTAGCGATTGCGGTCACGTATTCGTGTGGGAAAGAGACACCGCAAAGTTATGTATGCTGTTGGAAGCAGATCAGCACGTGGTCAATTGTTTGCAACCGCATCCGTATCTTCCAATGCTGGCTACTTCTGGCATTGATTACGATGTTAAATTGTGGGCGCCAATCAACGACGAACCAAACTTTGACGAAAAGTTTGCGGAAGACGTAAGTTGTTGTTTATTTTGAATGAAATAGGTGCGTGCGCGCGCGCGCGTGTGTGTGTGTGTGTGTGTGTGTGTGTGTGTGTGTACATATGCATCAATGTAAAATAAGATAGAACGACTTGAAATTTGATGTTTTATTTTATTTTCAGCTGAAAAAGAGAAACGCAGTTATGTTAGAAGAGACCAAAGATACAATTACTGTACCAGCGGTTTTTATGATCAGAATGTTGGCATGTCTCAATCAGATACGCAGAGGTAGTGAAAATTTATAATAATATTCTCTTTACAGAATCTCTTTGTTATAATATGTTATAATATGTTATATTAATATGTACAGGAATATAAGTAGGAAAAAATCCTAAGATTTTTTTCCGAGTCTTCCATTGTTGTGCGCAAGTATTAGAATACATGGTGATTGAATTGGACAATGTAAAGCTTTATCTGAATTTTATTGCATTGAATGTGTTCTTACTCAAATTTTTAAATTGTGAAATATCAATGAAATTTAACAAAATTCATCTTTTTTTCTTTTTTTCCAAGGTTCGACCCAATATTTGATTGATATTTTGAGCATTTCTGTATTCTTAAATATCTAGTATAAAATCATAAATTATTGTAATAATGTCTTCACAGACAGTTTATTATTCACGCTAATGTTTCGCATTCAATTTTAGAGTTGTTCAAAATATACAAATGATTTCATAACATATATTTTTCTTTTTCTTCTTTTTGCTAAAATTTCATTTATTTAGATTTTCTTTATTTTATATGCAATACTTTTCAGAGATGTTATACTATTTGTTAATTGCTATTTGTTAATTGCTTCGAAGCGTATTATGCATATATTTAGATTCAATATTCTTAAAACATATCTCTAATTAATACATTACATCAAAACGAAACGTACATTTGATTTACTGTCATTAAAATAGAAACCAATATATTAAAATTGTAATTCTTTTATCTCACTAGGATCATTATTTTTATTGTATATGAGTAACAAATATACGAAATTTACGAAGTTTGAATTGCATAATGTAAAATCACGCTGCTGCGTACATTTTAAAACTACAAGAAATAAAATTTTTAATTAATTGGCGAAAAGTTTTTGATATTTTATGCAATGATAAAGTTGT
>NW_017259545.1:454618-463610 GCF_001594045.1 Atta colombica | reverse complement strand
AAATTTTGAATACATATATGTATTATTGAAAAAATTATTTTAAGAAATTTTGGAAGAAATGATATATTTTATAAACAATGATATTTTAGTACGAATAATACTTTTAATTTGTATTTATAACGCATAGAATATTATATACATGCACAATATTCTATAAATATTTATACATTTTTATTATGTATGATTATACGTCTGTATATCTTTTCAAAACTTACGAATTTTTGTTTTTAGCGATAGATAATTTACGTTAAGGACAAAAAATGAATAATTTCAAAAAATTAAATAATAATTATAATCTTTCTTGTTTTAAAACTAATATATTTAAAGCTATGATTTTGCATCTGTTCTTGTTTATTGAAACAGATAATCCAAATATTATCGAAATTTGTGATACGATCGTGTTTACTGATTATTATGTCCGAATGAATGAATATTATACGAACTATGTCGATTGTTTTGTAGGTCGAGGTCGCAACAGGAGACGGAGCAGCGACGAGGGTGGCGATTTACGAGGTGGTTGAATCGTCTTCGACGTACTGCAAGTAATAACAAGCGATAATAAAACGAAACTCGCGTATCAATTGTGAAACTGCGACTATGATAATCCTTTATTTACCGATCGAATCAATAAATATGGAAAATGCTGATCGGCATGAACAGATCTCGTGATACCTTAAGTCCAATTCGAACGGTATTTTGGTGTAAAGATACATTTATAAAATATGATAGCATTGCGAATATCATTACGTATTCATATATTATTATATCTTGCGCTTATAATAAAATACCAAACTGAAATGGATTTAATCAGTACTCGATTCCTCGAATATCGAAGTTTATATCTTTTCTTCATCTTATGTACAATCATATTCATAGTGGATTTATATTTTTAATATATCGAAAAAAAGAATTTCGATCTCTGTATATATTTTACATTTAATATTATTACATGATTATCACGAAGTATGATAGTATCTATCAATATTTATCCAAGTTATATATTATTCGTATATTTTGCAAAAGTATTGTTGTCGATGAAATTATAAGCAGTACAAAATTAGCATTCTCTAACTGCTAACTAGTTGAAAGTTTGCAATAAAAGACATTTCGTCTGTTTTTAAATATTTTTTTGTATTATTAGATGATAATCGCCTGTGCATGCTTAATCATGTTAATGATGTTAAATTATTATGTTAAATATTTTTGATGATGACAAGAAAAAATATCGACTTGTACAGTCAGAGACTATTGAGATTTCAAATCTTTATGTCTTATTTTTACATGTGTAGTCTTTAATTTATTATTTTAACTATTAAAGTCTCTTATCAATATTTTCTATATGTGTCAAAATTGAAATAGTATTTCGTAAAACTTAGTAGAATTGTATTTCGTGTATGAGAGAGAGAGGACAAATACATAGTACTGGGTTATAGCTTAATATGATCAAGAGAGACGTTTTATTTTCTTCTGTTACTGCAGGCACAAATATCTTGTAAATTGCACGGTGAACTTTTAACATCCGTTCTGTATGTTATTAATTTACATTTATCATCGAGATTCAAGGAATAATAATAACGATGAATGAAGTGACAGTAATACAGTTTGATCCCGTAGAAAAGAATAATGCGATTCTAATGTTATTAGGACATGAAAATTTTTGTCGTAAGGCGAACCGTAATACGTGCCTTACAAGTTTTTTAGTTAAAGCAATGAATCGGTAATAGTAATCGGTAATAGTAATTGTGTCTACTTGAGATATAGGCAGATTTATGAAAAATGCTAAGGGTTTTAGAAATCGACTATCGACGATAATCGTGTTGCGATGCCGCATCTCGCGTAGCATCGCCGCTTGTGCAATTTTATTAATCCTTAGACAATAGTCATGTCATATAGAATATGACTAACGATCGTTAGATGAGCAACATGTAAGAATGAACGACATGTCTTTACAATTATGTATTGTTAAGAAGAGCTTGTTTATAATAAAAGTGTAAACGAACGCATAATATAATAGCAGTATCGTTATTCTCGTTAATCCCATCAGCGTCAATTCTTTTTGTTTATGCGCTCAACGTCACGTATAATAATTGAACAAAAACTCTCTCTCCCTCTCTTTGCTAGGATTTTGAAAGAATTCTAAAAGTGATGGCGTTTACGATGCACGCGTAACAATGTACAGTGCGATAAAATTATTCTTATGACTTATAATAACACACACATGACAAATACGCGCGCACACACACACCCACACACGCACGCACGCACGCACGCACGCACGCGCACACACACACACAACATTTGATCAAGATTGAATTGGGATTATCGAGAATCTCGCGAGCGCGTGAACGTAAACAAATTCTTGCATTGTCAAAATCAAATTGACAACGAATGTGTAGCAATGCTGAGACACACCGAGATATCTAATTTATTTCGAATTAATGACATGGAAGAAAGAACGGGAAGTGAAATAACTAAAAACAACAAATATACAAAATTAAATTATACGTTCAACAACAGAATCTAATTTAATAACAAAATATGAATGTTGCATTTGTAATAAATCGTATAATAACAATAAAATCACTAATAGTGAAATAATAATGATTGAAATAATAATATTAATACTAAATATTAATACTAAATACGATTAATATACGAATTGTAAATGTATCCAAACAATAGCGATATTAATAAAAAAGGATAACAGAGACGATCATACGTTTCCGTGCTGTTATTTTGAATTATAAAAAAAGTACCTAATCAGATGATTAATTGAATTTATTGAGGGCTCGATGGAATTTTATCATCGACAGTCTTTGATCTTCTCCAACTTGTCTTTCCAACAAACACGTCTTTCATTTAAGTTTTATCAAACATATTACAATTTTCATTGAATATAAATCTGTTTGCAATCATTACGACGTATATATAAATGTCTATCAAATTTTGCCTAATGATTCGATTATATTATTAGTACAGAGATTAATCACTGTTAAGCGAAGCAAAAAGACTGACAATTTGTATGCAATAACATAAAATATCAAGAATACGCAAGATTAAGAAATTACATTTCTTATCTTATCCCAAACAATTCGCGAAGCTAATCTCGTTCGTAAATGTTGTCACTAAAAACTATAAACTATAAAAAATTAACAATAAAGATTTCTAAAGATTTTAAGTATATGTTATATATATATAACATCCCATAATATTGATGTATACAAAAATCTAATAATCTATAAAAGGATGATACGCGTTCCACATTTTCATTTGTAAGGCAAAATTTCAAATATGAGTTGAAATTTTTCGCAATATTGCTTACAGTCGAATCAAAACGGATTCAAGTCTCAAGCAGAAAAATTGAAATTTATATTTACAAATATAATTTCATAAATAATAAATAGATAATAATAAATAGATTTTCGTATTGATTGAAAATTTCAAAATTTTTTGCACTTAAAACAAGATAAATATTTTCAGGCGTGGGAGAGGAAAACAAATGAAAATTCTGAGTATAAAATGTGCATCACGAATACGTTATATTAAGAATTGTGTAATTTCACACCTCAGAGAGAACGAAAAAAGAACAAGAAATAATAGAAAATCTTCGATCGAAAAGCGACGTGCACGCGTAGAACATGCATATGGATCGACTGTGGGCGCGGCTTTGTATATGTGTGTATGTGCCATGTATGTTTCTCTCGTTTTTATTTCTCTCAATATATTAGGACAAAATTGTAATCGCGATCGCTTATCCGTTTATTTGTAAATTTAATCTATAGATTTAATAATGTCTGTAATAATGAAGTTTAGTGCGATTATAATTAAATTTACCGATGAGAGAGAAAGAAGGAGAGGAGAGAGGGAAGAAGGGGGAGGGAGAGAGAGAGAGAGAGAGAGAGAGAGAGAGAGAGAGAGAGAGAGAGAAAGAGCAGGGAAGGGGAGAGGACAGAATCAATAATCTTTCGTATAACTCGACATTTCGCCTAGCTGAGTTTTTTCTGCAAAACAATAAGTAAACTAAAAGAGAATGAAAGAAATTAAGCCTTGTGAAAAAAAAAATCGAACAAAAATTCATATTTTTTAAAATAGATATAAAACTTAAAGGTTTCTTCATTAGAGGACTATTCTCTTTCGTCGATTTTAACGTTTGAGAATACGCGAATATTCATGAACTTCCGTAGAAATTTTTCGATTTTATCATTTATTGCAGGATCGCGTTTTATTCGATCACATCGTCGCAAGTCTTCCTAAAACGCAACAGTGATTGCGAAAAATGTGATGCATTGAGAGTCCTTTACAAATATTCGCTTTCAAGATATCTCACATATCCGGCCGAGACCGAATCGAGTCTTTGCATGTATAATTCAAATACGCTATTGACTACGGTTACGCGCTTCTCGTTTCATTTCAGATATAATTCTGAATTCAAATCGAGCAAATGGGATCAAGTGTGCTGTAAATAACATTAAATCACTTATCAGAATATCATTTAAAAAGTACAGTGTTGATTATTACGAAAGAAGAATCATTTAAATACAAATGTGTATAATTTTAATTTAAAGAATTTATTACACACATAAATTCCGTAAAAGAATCTATAAACAACATCATGTAAAAAGTGTAATTATATACAGAAATATATAGCAATGAGCATTTCACTGTAATTTTCATATTATTCAAATCGAACGAAATGATTTATCGTATTAATTGAAAACCGAGAACTTGATCCCATTTTTCTTGCTGATTGCAAAAATATAGAACAGGATATTAAATCGAGCACGATCATTTCGAGATTTCGAGATTTGTATGTGTAAGTGATTATTTCAAGTTTTACACACTTAGCTTGTTTAATTCAATCGAGAAGTGCAAAAATGGATATTTAGTTCTAAAATTAAATCAAATCGACCATGTCACATCTAGATTTCGATTAATTCTTAGACTAGATGAAAGATAAATTTCTGGATGTATAACATTCGCACACTTCCAAGAGATAATCTCAGCCAGACGTGCAAATTTTCTCTCTCTCTCTCTCTCTCTCTCTCTCTCTCTCCCCCCCCCTCTCTCTTTTTCTCAAAATTTCTTTCGAAATGGATAAAACACTATTTCGGAATATATATTCTCGCGCGCATATGTCCTATATAAAAACTCGCTATTTCCATCCTATACTTTGTTTCTCTTTCCTCTTATTTCTTTAATATAACATTACGTTATACAAATATGCCGCGCATGGATGTGCTGCGGCGTTTCCTTCTTTTGCAGTTTATAAGAAAGACCAACGGAAAATAGCGTTTTTTTAATTACAGTCGTCAAGTGAAAAATTTCTAGACGAAACAGTATTTTCACCGCTTCGTTACACGCGTTTACTTCTATGTTAAATAGAAATACAAATACCTGGGATTGCGGGCTCGCCATTGCTCATATCGCATGCCAAATGCGTGCGCGATTTAATGTATAAGTATGTACGTATACACATAAAGATGTAACATGCGTATATATATGTATATGTGTGTGTATATATATACATATATCCATGTATGAGATAATAATGATAACAATAACAACGACATAATAATTAATGGTGATAATGGTAATTACAATAAATGTAATAATATTGATATTATAACCAGGATAATTGTTACAATTGTTTACAATGTCCGAAAGGAACATCACTTTCAGACTTTTCGAGGCATAATCGGATTGCACGACGCGTAATTAAACACCATCGTAATTAAACAGCATCGTTCTGCGAGTCTTACGAGAATAAAAGAAAAATTAAGAAAAGAAAAAAAGAAGGAAAAAAATAATCTGTACTTTGCATCTTCCGATGCAATGCGCGCATTATCCGTTTGCAAACAAACTGAAAACGAACGAATAAATATGAAATATCCAAACAAATAATTACATCATGTAAGTTCTCATAAAACACTCGAGTTCTTTGAATTTTAAATAATAGTTTACAAAAAAAAATAAGAAAAATCAAATAAAGATTAACAGCGAATTAATTAGATAAAAACCAAGGTTCGATGCTAACAAAAATTTGCATCAAAAGTGATAATAAGAAAATAACGTTAGAGTTAACATGAATAATCTTGGTCCTACGCGTTGGATCCTTACGCATCAATAAGACTAAGTTCGGTCATCGATCGGATCGTTTTTTGGGTAACCGATGACATTATACTCTGTCATACATTACTTATCGAACCGATACCTCAAAATACTTTCATACAGCACAGAATTTGCAGCAATGTTGCAGTAGTGTTGCTGCAACTTTTGTACTATAGGAGTGATCATGCACTGACGCACGCATGTATACGCGTTATCGTACGTTTATTCGTAGGTCGCGACATGCAGACTATCCTTGAAACATGCATCAATGACAAATCAGAGTTTAAAGTGAAATGACGGACATTGTTCAGATACGCACGCAATTTTAAACTGCAACTAATTTGTCATCATTACAACATATATTTTCCAAATACTTATACAGCATAATCACTAATTGAAAATTTTCACGAAGAATATGCTTAAATTTCATTTATGAAAAAAACAAATTTAATTTCTTGTGACCCAGCAGTTTGTCTCTTTCGCTTAAATTCGAGTTACATTTAACACAAAGATCGTTTATGCGATCTTTAGAATTAGAAGCCGAACATTCGCTTGAAAGAATGAATTTATATGAAAGAACAATAATGATAATGGCAAGAGACACACGGTATTTTAAAATTCGCTTTGCTCTTTTATCGTCCCGCTAAATTTCACTATAGATTTCGGGATTCGATTACAAAGATATGTTCATCTATAATACAAAAGAGTTAACAATGAAAACAATTGGATAAATTTCTAATGAAAGTAACGATGTTATAACTGCTTTCAGTATCTTTCAGGATATCTAGATATCTAGATATCGAGCTTTCTTACTCGCGCGACATTTACTTACAAACGTGAGTCAGTGCGAGCATAGCCACATGTATCTTTTTCTTCTTCATATATTCTCGGACACGTGTATCATTTCTATGTATAGATGCGAGATAATTAAATCTACAACATGTGATGTTAACGTAATCGCGAGAAGCCTTGTATAATTCTCATTAATCCTCGAGAGCTGTCATTCATGCACAAGAGTACAAGTACGGTAATCTCATCACGTCGATACAAATCAGACAAGAAAGCACAACGACAAGATACATTGTCGAACACATTGGAGCTCGAGATTTCTCGTCGCACCTCTTCGTTACGCGATACTAATTACGCGATAATCGGCACTGACAAGAGATCGTCATACTCGGGAGAAACGCGGAGAAAGAGATTACGATACGCGAGCTAAGATGGAAAATGAGCAAACCGCTACGGAATGTGTGAGAAATCTGGAGATTATACTTACATATATATAATACGTAGTTTACACTATATGTACCATGCCAGTGGTGCAATCAACGCGATTTCGTAGCCTGATTAAAGGTAATTAAGAAAGAACAGAGAGAGATAAAAAAGAACGAGAGAAGTAAAGAGAAAAATTATGAAAAGAATAAAATTCTGAAAGAGAAGAATATCGAATTCGAAAGGACCTCTCGAATGTCGATTACGCCACTGTACGGTGTATCCATATCAGAAAAAAATTCGGATTGAATTCGTTGAAAATCATGTTATTGCTGATATATGAAGATACAGAATGAGAGATTACGATAATATCTGATAAAGGAAGAAACTCTTGAAGGATACATGACTCAACGGAGAAATCCGATTAAATTTTTTTTTCTGATACGAGTACAAACACCTGCACACTTCGCATTGATATAATGCAATAATTTATACTCTATTGTGTATGGTTTCAATTTGAATTCTTATGAGATTTAATAAGTTGCAAACAACTTTCAGCGAGCATCGCGAGAGACGTCCTTCTCCGCGCGTTTGAAAAACTCTTCGATATGAATTAACTATGAAATACGCGAATAACGCTGCAGCAATTTGTAATTATAATCATAATAACAGTTGCGTCGCATGCGCGCGCGGACGTGTGCTTCTCCGAACTTTCAATCGATGTGAAAAGATATCTAAAAAATGAGAATATATATATATATATCGATATTTTAGTCACTCGATTTCATTAACGTTCGTAAAACTCGTATTTATAAACGTTTATAATAATAAAGACCGCGTTACGTTACACGTATATGTACACACACGCGCGTGCATGCACACCCCTGCACATACATACGCACACGCACGTACACACGCACGTCGCACACCCAAGCACAAATATACGCGCACGCACGCACACAAACACATACACAAACAAAATGTAACACGGTCTATGCTATACATATATATATATATTGTATATACATACATATGCATATAATATATGTATATACCTATATATAAATAACATTTTGAATTTATTTGAACGTGAATGTGTGTCAATTGTGGCGTTTGTCACGTTTTTTTTTTTAAAAAAAAAAGGAGATTATGCCGATCGTCGTAGCCTGTAGACAAAATTTTCAATTTATCGATCGATAGACAAGAGTAAAGAATAGATACTCTCCCCTTTTCTTTTTACTCCCGGCGACAACGACGGCGATAGTAATAATACAGTAAGAATAATAATATAGTAATAGTAGTAATAGTAATAGTATAGTAGTAATAATAGTAATGGTAACAGTAGTAATAGTAGTTGCAGCAGTAGTAGTTATAGCAGTAATAGTGGTAATCGTTAACATTAATGATAATCGTGTAATAACAATAATAATAAATCAATGAATCTTTTTTTTATACAACAACCACACGTAGAAGCGACAAATTAGAGTAGTAGAAATAACTATTTCTTAATCTCGCAATTTTATATTTATATTTATATCTCTATATATATTTATATATAATGTATATCTGCTATATACATATATGTATGTATGCACATATATATATATATATATATACATATATATATACATATATACATACACACATATACATATACATATAATCCTATTTG
>NW_017259545.1:444671-454518 GCF_001594045.1 Atta colombica | reverse complement strand
TATATATATATATGCATAGATGTGGAGCCGCACGTGCGACCACACGAATGTAGTGCGGTTCCACCGTTTGGAAAAGCGCATTTATCGTGTTTACGATGCACGCCGGACGACATGCGATCGCTTAATAATTCGTTCTTCTCTAAACAATATATCAGAACGAGAAAATATAATATATAGGAACGAGGGAGAGACGTATTTTACGTGAAATCTTCGAGAGATGCCAAGAAAAATAAAAAGAAAAAAATTTGGCAAACACGGCGCTGAAACATTCACTCTAATATCTAATAACGAATGATCGTTAGTAATGATTAGATAATAATGTATTAGTTAATTAATGATTCTACGAATTTGCAACTTTTGTGCACGCGCTTATATTCATATACATAATATACAGTGACTCGCATTAATATTCGGACATCATGATACTTTAGAAATTATTACTTTCTAAACATAATTTTTGTTGGAGTAAGAAATTTACGGCTTTTGTTTTAAATTGAAAAATTCATTATAGTTATTAGAAATATAAATTTTATTTCTATAATTACATTTATATGGTACAGTTTCGAATATATTAAACTATAGACAGAATTTTGCTTAATTCTGGTATCGCAAAAATATTCGGACACTTGACAAGATATAATAATATAAATATATATAAACGAAATGATAATAATTTTAATACTTTGTTGGATAATTTTTTTGTTTAATAACATGTTGTAAACGTTTAGGCATGTTAGAAATAATTTTTATTAAATAACCTAGTATAATACGCGTTCATTTCTCTTTTAATAGTTAATTTTAGTTCTTCTTTTAATCTTGTTAGCGTAATCTGAATGTTATGATGTAATAAATTCCATAAATTTTCTGTGAGAAATCTGATGACTATGGAGGATATAATACTTTTGAACAGTTGTATAATAAATATTCTTGATTTATTCATTATTCGTGATTATGTTTTGGATCATTGTCTTGATAACATTTGGAACTACCTCGTATATATTAATACTTTTTATAAATTGTCTTTTAGAATCCTTAAATTTACATTTATTTTTATCCAAAATTCCGTCGATGAAAATTAATTCACTTCTTTACTTGAAATACAATCATAAATCATTAAACTTCTATCACCGTATATCACAGTTGGCTTCAAAATTTTCAGTTTGAATTCTTCGTTCGCTTTTTGTCATATTATTTTCTATCCGTCAGATCTAAAAATGTTAAATTTGCTCTCATCAGCAAATATTACATCATTCCACTATATTTGTTCTTTAGAAATAAATTCCTTGATTCCAAAAATTAATCTTTTCTTTCGATTCGCTTCATTTATGAATGATTTTTTACGAGCAACTCTATCGTTGGAACCACTTTCTTTTAATGCTCGACGAACTGTATTAGAATGTACCTTCTTGCTAGTCTCTTCGTATAATTCTGAGATTAATTTTGTAGCACTTAATCCAGGATTTACTTTCCTAATAATTTTACGTTTATCTCGTGAGTCAAATAATTTCGTTCGAAATATAATGTCCTTTCTGAGGTATTGATTCAATGCGATCTTCAATGCGAACATATTTTTTTACAATATCTGCTATCGTACTCTTACTCAAATTTATTAATTTACCGATTTCTCAATATGATTTGCCTTTTTTATAATGAAAAATAATAAGTTGGCGTTAATCAAATGATATTTTTGCCTTTATGTTTCACTTTCACTGTTAACTTGTGTGATATTGGGGAAATTAGATTAACTCAATTCAACATGAAATAAGTCATATATTTTGTGACTTACATACGATAAACAAGTAAGCTAACTTTTCGAGAGTCAGTAAATATAAAATATATTGAGTGTCCGAATATTTTTGCGATTCTAAAATTAAGGATTAACTTATTTAATATTTTTTACATTGAAAACTACATTAAATACTAAAATACTTAAATAAAGAAAATTAATATTTTTTACATCTATAATGAGCATTTCCAATGTTTAAAAAACCGTAACTTTTTTAATCCTATAAAAACAATATTTAAAAAATAATAGTTTTTTTATTATTATGATGTCCGAATATTAATGCGAGTCACTGTATATGTATGTGTATATTTCCTTTATATATATATATATATATATATATATATATAATGTCACATACACACATATACACACACACACACACATTCACACATATAACAAAATGGCAAAAATGTTCCTCTTGATTTCTTGTAAATGGAGAGATTTCTACTACGATTCCCCATTCATAAAATTGTATTATTATTTATACGCATAAGTTATAATAGTAATAGAGAATATACGAATGTGTAGAAAGATTCGTCATATTAATGAAGTACATTCGACAAAAAATGTTTGGATTCGTAATTATTTTGGATAGGAATCCATTCATTCCCTAATTTCTCACGATTAGTGAAATCCATTCGTCGCATATTGCAACTTGTTACTGTGGTGTTTATATATATCTTTTAGATTCTCCAAATAATTCAATAAATATATGCCTATATATAACATTAATAATACAGAGAGAGAGAGAGAGAGAGAGAGAGAGAGAGAGAGAGAGAGAAAGGGAGAGAGAGAGAGAGAGAGAGGGAGAGAGAGAGAGGGGGGGCGACGGAGAGAATGAGAGGGAGAAGGAGCGAAACAGAGAGAGAGAGAGAGAGAGAGAGAGAGAGAGAGAGAGAGAGAGAGATGTGATAGAAGTAAATTGTATTTTTTTTCGGCATTTTTTCATAACATTTTATGTGCTTTTCTTTTTTCTTTCCTCTTTTAGATGAAAAGCACAGATTCTTACACAACGCATAACACGTAATGCATAAAAAATGAACCAATCAAAATTTTTCGTTTTCTTCCTTTCCATGAAATAAAGAACTCTAATTGGTTGAATTTCTTATGTTTTATGTGTTATATGCTTTATGCAAGTCTGTGCTGCCCGCTTTATCTTTAATTCTTTTATTTGTATGGAAGATGATTTTTCCTTTCTAATATTTTTTCGTTTTTATGTGCACATAGAAATACAAGATTATTTGACAAATGAAATTAAAAGACTGAGTTAAAAGAGCAAAGATAATAGAAAATACTGATAGTAGGAAATACTGTGAATATTTTGTATGATTTATCCGTTTACTGTATATGTGAATATATCACAACACTCATTGTTCAAAATAACCGGATATACAAATACGCCAGTCAAAGTGCCTGAATATAATCATAAAATGAAACAGTTTATATGATAAAGATTATTTCTTTCTCTCTCTAGGTCGTTCACGCGGATTATATATCTTCTTTAAATGCGTGTGAAGGAAGGAAAGGAAAAGAAGATATATTTTTCCGCAGCGAGATGCAATCTATCAAACATCGGCGAGTTCGTCGCTTAATAAATTTATTACTTATCGTCTCAGTAATATTCGCTATTCAGAAGGAACATTACTAAGGATTTGATATCACGTTATATTTGCTCATGACAGCATAGTTGTGTACATTTCAAATCGCCATTAATTTCGCAATAGAAATAATTGAAGCTTATATATGTCAAACTTACGCTACGTTAAATATGAAGCTCGAAGTACTTTCTTGAACATTATTAGGTAAAAATGTAATTCTCTAAAAGAGATATCAAATTCTCACGTGGCGGATATATTTTTCCTATATCATGTATATCTCTTTCCTATATATCTCTTTTTCGTTCAAGTTCCTTGTCGCGATATTATTATTGATTTATTAAATGATAATTGTGCACTCAAAAGATATATCCGGTGTTAAGAGACCGAATCGATAGAACGTGTCGAACATACGCCACGCGAATCTATTTATCAAGAAGAAATTTAAAAATTGGTTAATAAGTCTTATCGTTAATGAAATAAATAGAAACGAGATATCTTTTGCGCGCAGATTTTCGATCGCATCTCGCCACGAATGTGCTGAAATTTTCTCTCTCGTTGCATGTGATAGATGCAGCTCTGTATCTCGCCAAGATAAGACGAAAGCGAAAGCCGAAGAAAGAAATCACATGAAGAAATATGCTACCACTGCGTTTGTCGACGTTCATTAATGCAAACACAGCGTACTCTGCCACAATTTTCGATCGCGATTCTATTCCGTTGCTCTTCCATACACCGTCATCGTTTTCTCCATTCTCTCTCTCTCTCTCTCTCTCTCTCTCTCCCTCTTTCGCCTCTCTCTCTCTCTCTCTCTCTCGCTGTCTCTCTCTGTCTGTCTCTCTTATGTCGATACGTGAATACTTGTTCTTTCTCCCGCTCTTATTCCTCTTCTCGTTCCATCACGACCGTCGTTGTCTCCGTCGATGCCCAGCATCGATCCGAGTCGACTCTATCCACTTCCTCTTCCTGCTTTCCGTCTCTCTTCGCCGTCTCCGACGACCCGTTTCATCTGCCATTGTGCTATTCATTTTATCCGACTCTTTATTACATTTCCTCGCATTCAAATTTTCCAACTTTGCTGATGATGCTTGACGATACATGAAACATCGACGCGAGTTTGATTGCGATAACGGTTTTATTATCTCATTATCTCACACACGCGATGACTTGTCTCGATATCACATTTCTATTTGGAGGATCCGCTTGCTGTCTTGAGAAATCGACGTTAGTCTCGCTTTCAAGAACCGAAGAAGAACGCGTCGTCGCGCAAGATACGAAACCAAAACGGACGATGTGAAGATGTCAGCGAAACGAATGATCGGAGTGCATATGCATGAACGTTGCAGCCCAGAAATTTCCTTATTCTTCCTTCTCTCTCTCTCTCTCTCTCTCTCTCTCTCTCTCTCTCTCTCTTTCTCTCCGCCGTGATTGCGTTCATTAACCGACAATGGACAGTGTCTACCTTGTGTCCTCGGTGCTCGTTATAAATACAATCGATTGACCGACTCTTTCTGCTCTTTTCTCGCGCTTCCAATGATTCGCGCATATTTCCCTCGTCGAAGCTCCGAGGCACACTTGGTGCGGTGGGTGTGCACGCGTAAATATAGGTAGTAAGTACGCTGAGCAGGTACTGGAGCAAGTAATACATGCCGGCGGATGCGCCACATCTTCGATTTTGTCGCGTTTGGTACTATATGTAAATGTATTTGTATTCGTGTTACTGTAGCGTTACTATGTTCTCTGTCTCTCGAATATCGCATTACGTCGTTGTGTTCTCTTCGTTCTTATGTACGTGTTTTATGTGTACGTGTGTGTTTCGTGAGAATGCCGCGTTGTGTTCCGTATTCCTAACATTTCGTTACTTCGCGCTCTATCGGGGGATAACGAGCATTCGCCGAGAGCGGCAGCAAGACAGTCCTCTTGGCCGATTTATTTGTGGTTGAAAGAGAACGGGGATGGACCCGTCACCGCGCTTCGATGAAAATGCACGTTCTGCCATTTGTTGTCCCTCTTGTGCCACACACGGCTTTCCTCACTTTGCTGGGTATGCGCTACACCTTGTCTGAGAATCAAAAAACGAAAGAAATGTATACGCTAATATGAAACTTGAACTAAACTATTTTACGAGACACGGATATATCGTATTGGAAAATTGCAATACTAGCTCTCCAGTACAGAGAAAATCAATAGCTAACACATATGCAACAATGGAATCTTGCAATTGTTGAAACGGATGATGAAGAATAATTTTGTCTCCTCGAATATCAAATAAAAACTTAAAAGCTGTTATTTATAAGAAATTAGTATGTAATACAAAGACGAATTTAAATAAATTATGACTTTTTTAATCTTCGGTGCAGATCACGCTTAATTATCTTTTCATTGTTATATGTACTCACTTGTCCATGTATTGCGTCAGCCTGACATACGCGATGCAAGCAGCATCCTCGCCCAGTAAATGGACATGGGGATTCAGGATTGTCGTATTGACCGCCTTACAGTTTTTCCCCAAGACTGCTTAGGATATTGACGGGAAATAAAATGAAAAGTTACTCGAATACCGAGAATGATTTATATTAACATGCGACATAAAAGCTGTATACAAATCAAAAGATTGCAGAGAAACAAACAAATGAGAGAGGGATAGAGAAAAGAAATAAACGGAAAGAAATCAACTATTACTGTCTGTAATGGATACCACGGAACACGAAGAAAAATAGGGAGCCAGACAAATAAAAATTGTAATTCGAAGAAAATTCTACGCAAAACCAAACAAGCTTTGCGCTACATGGAAAAATTTTAAAATTGCTCATGCAAAGTCTTTTGATTTATTCATTACGATAGAAATTTAATTCTATTTATTCTCATAAAATCTGAATTTCTAAAAGTCGCAAAATATAAGAGAATATTTATAAACATCCAGGAAACTCATTTCATAGAAATAACTATTTTCTCGTTATTAATTTTCGGTGCAACGCTTTAGTATGTGCAATTTTTTATTATATGATGTTTTAATACAAATACATATTAAATATTCTAAAAGAATAAAATCTCTTCTAAAATCCACTTTAGGTGTCAAAGTTGTAAAACAGAATGGCAAAATTACAGAAAGTGCGTAATCTTTTTTTACTAATTTAAAATTTGTTGACGCTATAATGTTTATATTTTATTTTATCGAATATATTATATCTACAGGTTATGTCTATATAAAAAATTATTGTCTATAAAAAAAAATAAAATTTTACAATGATGATGCCAATGAGTCATAATTACCATTATCAAAGTAAAATTTGTGAAAATCCATTCCCTCGACTAAATTACCTAGAGCCTCCGGCTCGAATGCGGTCAGATGTGGATCACAGATTTTCCTGAAAGCACAAAAAGGAATTAATGTATCTCTTTCATTGTAATAATTTTATAATGATACTTTTATTTCTATCATATCGGTTTTTAATAGTACATTATTCGAAACGAAATGAAAAATTTCTCTGTTGAAGAAAAAATTCTAAATTAATCAAAAGATACATATGCATACATGTGTATATATATATATATCTTCCAGTTAATTTGGAATCATTTTTCCTTTAGCAGAAAGATTTTTTGTTTCCTTAAAAAAAAATCTAAAATAACATTTAAAAACAATTTTTACAACATTTACAAACAAGCCGAGGCTTTTTTATTCAGTATAAAATATATCAAGTTTATCAGCTATATACAGTATTATCGGGAACATCGGCTATTTCTACCAGATTAATCGTCAATCGTCCAAATTTAATTTTAAGTGATACATGTTGATGAAATATAAACATATAATAACAGTGGTTTAACAAATATGAAATGTAAAACAAAAATATTGATATCCAAAAAATCATCGAATAATATATTCTTTAATAAAAATTTTATATATGATATCTCGAATCTTTCTATTTTCGATATTTTAAAAATCAGAATATAATCCTTTAAATAATCTGAAATAAATTTTTTCTCGTTGAAGTTTTCTCGTTATAAAAAAAAATCTAGCATCGTAGACTTATCAGTACTTGAGCAATATTCTATCGTTACAAACATACAGAATGGTCCTTTGAATTCTTCTTTAAACGATTATATCGTTACTTACGTGTATGCCTCGAAATCTCCGGTGTTGATGCTCTCGATCAATTGCTCAGTCATCTTGATGATTTCCTGTCGGCGTGCTGGAACCGTCAATAGATCAATGAATCAATCGGTCCGTGCCGAGGTGTTCAGCACGCCCATTGGGCTTACCGACATATTATACGGCACAAACACAGTCGCATGCACTTTATTTTTTTCGTCAACTTTTCTAAAGCCCTACACCTTGCGGCCCCTGATTGTGCACAAGAACAATAAGCCATACTCGCGCAATTAATTTCAATATCGAGCGCATTGGATTCGTAGATCGGATTTTTGTCAAAGAACATATCAAAGAACGACTAATTAAAACAGTAAAATTTGAAAAAATGAGCGCTCACAATTTTAATTTTGATATAAAAAATTGTAACAATTTCTAACAGTTAAAATTGTTATACAATTAAATAATTTTATAAATATGTCGAAAAGAAACTTGCGGGAAAATTATCTATTATTAATTAATCGAATATAGTAAATTGATATATTAAAGTGAAGAAAAATATACAGATAATAAGAAATAATATTATTTACTTCAATGCGCGCGTTTAACATAATGCATGTATTAAAATAAAAATACAAGATACTCGGCTGATACAAGTGAGCCTTTTCCACTTGGCTAACATCAGAACTCTTTCACGCTCTCAATGATTCGTGATTACGAAATCACAAGCGCACAATGCACGATCGCGTCTAATTCAGTGATCGTTTCGTGTCGACTGAGTGGTGAGATCCGAGAGAGTAACTCGAATTGCCAAATTGGCGATTGAGCTGCGCAGCGCGTGTCTCGCGTTTCTGTCATTCTCTTCAACGACCTTTCCCCTCAGGTTCATTCAGACTGTCGCTTCATTCACTCAACAAGTATATCCATCCACATGTTCATCGATGCACACTTCACCTGCGAACCTCCTGACTTTTCGATCGTATTCGTGCTCTCCTCGTCGGTATGTTTCATGCGTAACGCGTGCACGCATCAATTCGACGGTGCGTCTAAATTGTTTCAATCTCGTTAGGAACGAACGGCCATTCGTTGGATTAATGATTTTAACGAATTACAAAAAAAAGAGATTACTGGGCACTTTGTATTTATTGTAATTACTTCTTATAAAAATTATCTTATATTATGCATGGATATCTAAATCAAAGATCATATAGCTTTCGAATCACAATAAATTAATATTTGATTGTATATTGATACATTTAATCTAACGATGCGTTCGTCGATATATATTACTTACGTTATAGATCGGCAATTATGTATAGGAAAATTGCGATTATTCCTTAGATGCTTCAACAATTGAAACAATTCCACGAAGAGACTTGGAAAGTGTTCGGAGATCGCAAGAGAGTATAAGCTATTATTTCGCGTTTTTAATCGGGATCAATCATTGTATTTTATATAATATATATTTGTTAGAGATCAATCAATTTTGCATTGATTTTCAGTTTTTCTCGAGAGACAAATTCAAGACCTCACATCGGAATGAATCAGCGTCGTAGACGTCTTATTATTATTAAATCACGCGAAATAAACGCGATTACGTCAAAATAATGATAGAGATATCACGGTGAAAAACAATAATGAAAACAGATTGAAAAATTTTACTTTGGCAATGAATTATTGTGCTACGATTTGTAGAATACCACTACCACCATCACACAACCGCCAGTCTTACTACATTACTATGTCTGTCCTAACTAATTAATTAAACTTTACCGCACCTCGGTATTCTATTACGAAGTCTACCATTCCCCGATCTCTGATCGATCTGATCTCTGATCTTTAGACATTTATCGTCGTATTAAGCGTAACACACTCCTCTTCCGTAGCTCTATATATTTTACTATTACGTGGCAGCAATTACGTAGATTACATGAGAGTAACGCAAACTTTACTCATTTGATATCAGTAGGCACTTTGCATCATAAAGTATAGTTGGTATCCTAGAATTCGCTCGACAAAAATGTTTTAAATAATCTTTTTTTTTCTATATTATTCTCGATATACACACAATATACGAGATCTAAAAGATCGATCGGGATTTTAAGAACAAGTTTTCTTCCGTAATAAAATTCCGAGAAATAATGTTTCTCGCAAGAGTGATTGTATTGCGTTATTATTTAATAAATTATTATCACTTAATAATCTTTCATATAGATCATAGAAAATATAATTTATATATATATATATAATACACGGAGACATCCGGGTAACAGTTCTGAACGCAACCTTATGAGACATTACAATCTCCGTTTGTCTCATAAATCTTGAAACACCCTGTATATTCATATATTATTTTTTGTATGTATGTATCACTCT
>NW_017259545.1:443697-444571 GCF_001594045.1 Atta colombica | reverse complement strand
AAAAATATTAAAATATTAAAATATATATTAAAACTTTTAAACTAATTAAAATTACAGTCCAATTCAGTCTTAGCTTCTTTTTTTTTGGCAACATGTTTTCTCTCATAAACTTCTAATCAATAAAATTAACAAGTCGAAGAGAGTACGAGTATTTCCTCGATTCGTTCCGACTTGACTTTCCTTGGTCAATTCGTCGCTTATATACGACGTAATTTCGCACTTTACCTGAGCACTGGGAGTTGGTTGAAAGCTGGCTGCAGGTCTTGATAGGACACACGATTCTTATGTCTATAAGCAATATATATATCCCTTTCGTATTAAAAAAATGGACAAGACGGATATTTTCAAGACAATACTCAAGCTGCTGCACATGAAGAGGATTGAGCTATTAAACTGCTTTATATTTTTAAGTATCCGTTTACGAGTAACGTACAGAGAATCTCATTAATTCTTTCTCTCTCTCTCTCTCTCTCTCTCTCTCTATATATATATATATATATATATATACATGTATAACCAAATTTATTAACGTAATTTATCAATGTAATACAATATGTACATGTATGTAATATATGATAATTCATTTCATATATGTATAAGAGAAATTTATTCCAGTCCGTTTATTATAATAATGAAAATGATAATTAGCATGCATAACAGCATGTAAGCACGAAATGTTCACGGAAGTCTAACATAATAACATCTCTCAATTTTTAATTCTATCGAAATGTAAAAGCTATTAGCTTAATCCTCACGTGCGGTATCGTCTAAAAGGATTAACCGTCTCCCCCGAGAGTTCTCATCATTATCCATTTTCTTATCTTCCTCTTGGTTTGCGTTTCCGTCGTCCAATCGAGTTTGCTATATTATGTAT
>NW_017259545.1:439765-443597 GCF_001594045.1 Atta colombica | reverse complement strand
TATATATATATATATATGATGCATAAAATTAACAAACGCAAACATGTTTTCTATATTTTCGTTGTTTTTCATTTTAGATGCAATGTAGCATTTGGATTCGAATGGATCCTCCTGTCCCCTCTATTATGATTCAGCATGATTTCCTGTTCCGATTGAATCTAGATTAAACAGTATGCGTGCATGCGAACGCAAATTGTATAAAAGACAATTGCGAGACATTTATAGAGTTGAGATGAATCGGTAAGAGGTTTCGATCATATGCGTTCAGAGAATCTTAACTATGTTACTTGCGGATCGCGGATAGAGCCAGTATTTGCTGCGATTCAACTCCAATGAACATTGGAGCATCGGGTTAATTAATCCAATTTGTTTTATATATATATATATGTATATTACGTTAGATATATAGTGCCTATTACCTGTTAGAAGTCATTACTTATTCAGATTTAAAATTATCCGTTATTAAAAAGCAGATGTGAATCTCATACTTTTCAATTATTGAAGCAAATGTATATTTAGAGAAGGATTTTTTTTTTAATTTACATGAAAAATATCGTAAAATGTTTTGATTTAATAACCAAGAGATTCGACCAAGATAATTTTTCGTGAATAACGATATGAATATCAAAACCCCATTGTGATAAACCAATCTTACAATTCTGAAATTTTATTTCGACCAATAATAAACAGTCTGCGTAATGTAAATTTGTTTTAAGATAAATACGAAAAGCTAATCGACGGCAATCAAATCAAGTAGATAAAATATATATATGTGCAGACGACTTAGTCAGTCTGAATTACTTACTATTTGCTTGCGATGCACAGAGACAATGTTATGTTGAATATATGATGGATAAAGATAAAATCGAGGAAATTCAATCTAGTAATTAATTATGATTATGAATGATAATCTGATATATAGATATTCATCATGATCAGATAATCAGATTGAATTTACACAATTAGATGAAAATTGTAAGAATTAATAAAAAAATTATTGTAAAAAAACGATTAAACTGTTAATTTTGTCCCTTAATTTTCTCGTCAGGATTTCCATTGAAGAAACTCTTAAAGGTTCGTTTTTCTTAATTGATTGACATTCTTATGTCCTTACCTTCATTGTTATAAAAGCTCACATGCAATCGAAAAACTAAAGAAAAAAATTGAATTCTCTCCGCGTAAAAAAAAAATTGTCTTTTGACTTATAATTCAATGAGAGCATTCAGTACTGCAACTATTCACTGCGTTCAGTGAGCTCTTACATCAAATTGGCATATTTCGTTAAATCTAGAAATATTAAATCAAACAGGTGCAAGAGCTCACTGAGCGCTCAGCACTTATAGCCTATTGAATGCATCTAATAAATGCGATAGTAAGATATTTTATAAAATTTTATTTTTATATCTCTTAAAAAATTAATTATCTAATCATACGTAAAAGATTTCATAAAAACAACATAACCTATTAATTAAACAATAATAACGTTATTGTTACATTTTTTCTATTTATTTAAACACGATATTTTATTAAATTCTTCTAATCTTAAAATCTTTTTGTTATATGATACCATTTAAATACTCTTCCTTTTGTTCTTTTTAGTGTTGTCCGTTGTGAAAAAATTTAAAAGAAGCACGGAGTGGTTTATACGAGTTTTAAAGCAAACTGCAAGACGTGGGATTCCAACATGGTGATTCCTGCGTGTTCCTCTCCCTCGAATTTATCCCGAGCTTACGGGCGTCAACGGTTTTCTTACCGTCTTCGGAATCCTCGTCGAGGACGCAGCCTGTCCGGGATACGTGTCCGTCGGCAACGCTCATCCGTCGTGCTTGCCGTTCTGCACGGTTATTTTTTTTGTGGAGTAGGTGCATGCAGGCGCACACAAAGGTGCGCGATCATAAGGCGGTACGCGAAACACGTGCAGCATGCAGAAACACAGAGACACAAACAAACAAAAACAAATTGGTAACTCAATGCGTCCGCGCGGAAAAGAAGTGCCGATAACTCGAAGCTTTGTCGACAATCGCATTTGAAGGAATTTTGATTAATTGGGGATGTTAAGATACAAAGTATACATGGAGTTTATAACTCTAAAAACGATATTTAAATAGAGATATATTTAAACAAAGAGAATTTTGAATAAATCAAATGTGATACTAAATCCTCGCAGATCACAATTGTTTTTTTGAATTTTATTGTCTTAGATTATGTCTAATGAGAATATCCGTTTATATTTCAACCTCTCCTCTGGGATTTAGCGCAATCTCTAATTTAATTTCCTAAATTCATAATGCGGTATTCGAAAATACCAATTGCGCACTTCTGTATGCATTAATCTCATCGAGCACGCTATTTAAGTATCATTGGTAATTGCATTAATGTCAATTGTCTGGATCACGCAGGAGACAGTTAATTGACATAATGGCGGTCAAGGTGATATCCCCGGTCCGATAATAGCTTGTCCGTCAGATTAAATCGAGCTTGCGAGGTATCGGCTCAATGATAATCAGGATAAGTCTCGATTGCGAATAAGAAGGATAGAGGGTGGAGAACATAAATTTATGTGCGTTGACGGTGCTTGGAAATTTTCTCGATACGTTCGAATTACATTTTTATATTTTTTTTCTTTTTTTTTTTTATTAGTTAATAAAACCCGAGCTTCGCAAAAAAATACATTACATACATAAATTCAATACATGTCGTCGATATCTTTTGTTTAATGTTTATTTATATCCAACAAGCGACCCATTACGAAAATGGAAACAGGTGCGATTACAATTTTTGTTTACTATTCTTTAACAATATCTTCCAACACATAGCGAGATTTTATTAACAATAAGCTTAAAATAATTCTGCACACAAAAAATATCCATTCTATTGCTAAGAAAAGTGGTTTTTCAATTTATTTTCTTCCTTTTAAGTTTAATTATTTTTAACAAAGAATATTTTCATGATAGTGATCTTAAAATGTATTTATCATAAATTTTAGAAAAACTCATTATTATGTATCTATTAAAAACAAGAATTTATTTTCTTCTAAGGAATATTATAAAATTGATCAAAGAAGTGACTTTATATAATAAACAAATTGAATTCGTTTTAATTTAATAATCTTGAAATATTAAACTTATCACTCAGAATATATTTTGAATAAATTTGATGTTTGTGTCAAACTTATAATAGAGCTGCGGATATATAAATTTTTTAAATACTTGAAACAAGTAATTATTACTTGTGTACAGTATGTATCTGTATTGCAAGCAAACTAGAAAAAACGAAAGATATTGAAGCATGACGATAAAAAAGACTTCTGAGCGCATTTCATCTATTAATTAACGTCTTTTCGTTTATATTCGTCCTATCAAATATATTTGTGTTCACATTTATTTATTATAACATTGTTTATTACATTGATCATAAATTGGACTCGTTAATCAAAACGGGCCGATAGCTGTAATTAATCCCATTATTTTTGCACATTCATTTCGTTTTATTCGTAAGCGTATAGAAAACATAACCGAATCGTTTTCCATAAATCATAGTAAACATTAATGCCGATTATTTATAGACGGTGCAAATGAATGTGTAGTTTTCGGGTAATACTTCTGTCTAGCCGTCTCGTAAATATCCTACGCGATCATATTCTCCGATTTCGCTCAGCGTTACCTTATCGCCATTTACAGCAACTATGCTATGACGAATATCTATATAACTGCCGTATAAGAATTCACGTAAATCTTGATTGATCGATCGAGGAATTCAATAAAAAGAAGCAATTAATCGTCGATCAATCTTACAAACTTGAATTAAGAATTGACAAAGGAATCCGAACGGC
>NW_017259545.1:438117-439665 GCF_001594045.1 Atta colombica | reverse complement strand
CGTAATAATGATAATAAAAAATAACTGAATTTCTATAGCATGCAGCGACGCTCGAGAATGAGTTAAGAGATCGTTTCCACCCTCTAGGAAGAAGGGAAGAGTATCAAGATAGAAGGAAACGTGCCAGATTATCGTGCTACAGACCGATGGGCGAGGAATCCTGCCGTCGCGATGTTATCGGCTCGTTGCTACCATTCGCCTGATGGCTGATACTGGCCGGCGACGATGGTGACGCGCCGACTTGGCTGTTCTGGCTGTTGTTGCTGCTACCGCTGCTGCTACCGCTTCCTGCGCTGCCAGCTAGTCATGCAATCAACCAACCAAACACGAGCTAGTGTCAACGTCAAAGAAGCCATTGCACGTCGCGTCGTATTCGCGTCTCGTCACATCGCATAATCGCGCGTCCGACTCTCTAGATTGGCGACGCTCTTTAGATCGATTGCTCCTCGTCTTTCGCGGATTCTCGACTTATTCAATGATAAAATATAAGAAATCACAATACAGGCTATCTCGAAATTCTCCATGCACATTTTCATTGTTTTGATACATTTTTTAAGATTGTCGATTATCAAGAGCATTTGGTTTAGAATCTTTTTGAATAAATTTTTAAGTCAATTTTAAATTAATTAAGTTATAACTCAGAATTCTCATCTAAAAGATTTATAACTTTTTATAGAATAATTTACATAATAATTTAAAGCAAAACAGACGGAGAGAAATAATTTATTTCGCTTTAACAAATAATTTTATAATTTATAATAAAAAATTGTTGCAAATCGTAGAAAATATTAGACGCGTAATAAATAAAATATACTTTCGACAATATGTATTAACAAACAATTTCAATTGCAAGTGTATAACAGTCGACTTTGAAAGGACAATCATTTTATTTGACAAATTTGTTGTCTAACTTGTAACTGATATTAGTGTCAACGTCATTATCTATGTCGTTGCAGTTTGTCTATTTCTCTACTTGCTTGTCAGATCCACTCCACTTGCAGAACTTAACGGAAACGAACGTGGTTAGCAAGATGGTGTAAAACGCGATCGATCATCGCGTCGTCTATTCCCGACGCTCGAATCCGTAAATAATAAAGATCCGACGAAAGAGCAGAGAAGCAAGGGAAATCATCGATATCGCCGGAAGAGCAAACGGAAGAGCGAATGCAGTATATTTTATACTATTTTATAACTGTGTGAGTCTTTGACGGAGAGAGGTGAAACTTGGGAAATGTAAGGAGAAATCATCGAATGATTGTCCAATCAATAGAATGTCCAATCGATAGAATGAATCGATTCGTCAGACAGTATTGTCTACGTATGTAAACAGTCAAGGAGAAATCGAGGAGAGGCGCACAAAGAAACGATAATAAAGGGAAAAGTTCGTTTTTCTCTCGTTTCCGTCGCGCCTCTTAAGGAAGGGTCTCGTCGGCTGAGGATATTATCTAATGTCTAAAAAAAATCAACGAGTGCGTGAGTGAACGTGTAACGTGAATGTATGGCAAATGCGAAAAAAACGAATGAATTGTTGAATAAAATTAAAAGGCG
>NW_017259545.1:428204-438017 GCF_001594045.1 Atta colombica | reverse complement strand
ATATATATATATGAATGACGATTCTTGTGACGTAAGTACATTATGTACATTATGTAATAAAAAAAATTTGTTTATAATAAATTTCAAATCATGCTGCGGCTTTTTAAAGCAGAAACGACTAGACCAATTCCTGCTTCGTCCTCATTTAACGGATTATTGCTATGCATCGGTTATACAGCAACATACATACACATATATGTATATACGTACACACATATACGTATGTCTATATGTGCTCTCTACTAAAGAATCTCGATAAAACGTGGAAGCAGAAATGGGTCATCCGGCTTGGGTAACCTTACCGATTCGTCGATCAGACTGCTGTTAGTTGAGCTTTAGCATCTCCTTCCAGTGTACGTGCCTATTCTCATCCTGCGACACGAGAGAAAGAGAGAAAAAAAGAAGAAGAGAAGGATGAAAGGAAAAAAGAAAGGGGGGGGGGAGAGGAAGAGAGACTACGACATCAAGTGACAATTATTCTGTAGAATGACTTCGTGAAGATATGTTTCCATGATTTGAAAAATCAAACAATTCGAGCAAGCAGCAATTGATAATACTGTCACACTTTCACTTTTTAATATACACCCATATTAATGCTTTTTTTAATCTAAAATCCTGAGATAAAACTTATATTACTCTCTGATTATATTTATTCTCTGATTTTTTTCTCTATTTTCATTCAGATCACAATGCGGCAGGTGATGCTTTGATATCGAGTATAAACATAGATCGTTGAAAAATTCTGCAAAATGTCAGTTGACAAAAGTTTCGTTGATGAAATAATTGTTGAATAAAGAGATGTTAACAAAAGCTATGACTATATTTTATTCTAATGATCACGATTTGATAAATTCAATTATAAAAATATAAGGCAAATTTCGATTAAAAGCTATTTGCATTTCGACAAACTTAATTGTCACCTCTTTAAGCACACCATTCTCTCAGTTCATTATTTCACACATGAGAAATTGATTGAAAGATTAAATTCAAAAAAATATACGATTTATAACAAGAGAATTTCTCATATTGAGATGAAAAAAATAATAAATTTTTTAAAGTTTCGCATCCGGAAAATCAGACCATCGGTATTCGCGATAACCTCTCCGAAATACATTTCGGTTGCAAAATATTTCGAATAAATATATTTCAAGAACAAATATTCGATACTTTTAACAAAAACATCGTTGCAATTCCATGTTTTATTTTTCTTCACAAATTCACGTTCATTACCTTCATCTGACGTAATCAATAGCAATCGTAATAAAAACTAAATGAATTCGACATTTTCGTGGTTAAATAAAAGGTTATTTACTTATCAGCAAACGATTCTTACCGCTACTTTTCTTTTAGTGCATTTAAGAATAATTTCACTAACTTTGAAATCTTTAAGCATAGAGAGAAGGAGAAGATATCAAGAGATGTGTCTTTAAATTCATAGACTTCAAAAATAATTTACATTCTATAAATACTATTATTCATAAAGTTTAAACACACAATCGTCCTAAATTTTTATCTCGAGAATATAATTAAAAAAAAATTCCTTGATAGTCTAGAGCCGCAAAGGAAAAGTAAGATATGAAGACCCAGTTTACATTTCATTACAACATCAAATTAAAATCCTGAATTTACCTTGGGCCCCTTGAAGAAGAACCGCGGCAATTCCGAGGGGGTTGCCCGTATTCTGAATCTGGGCCTGGGCTTGGATCTGGGCCTGAATCTGGGTCTGGTTCTGATTTGGGGCCTGTTTGTTCGCCATGGTTGTGGCCGCACCGACCATCCTGGAGAACGCGGACATTGTCGCGGGACTGCTCGGAGGTGTACCTTGATGGGACGAGCCAAGAGCTTTTGTTTTGGAGGGAGATTTTTTTTTTTGAGGAGGGCACCAATCAGTAACAACACGGGTGAAAAACGGAAATGATCACAAAGCGCAAAAGGCAAGAAGCAAATTCTGCGAAGCGACTGTTGTCGCAACGCGTCATCGAATTATTTGAATCTTGATGATATCAAGAATGATATGCGAAGAAAGAAATATGTACAGAAGAAAGTAAATTTCTTAATTATCAATCAATTATTATAAAGGGCATGTTCGAAACAATGTGAAGTCATGAAGCCACACTCCACTAATTGGATCAAGTCATATAATGTTATTATTATCGAACTAATTTGTGTTAATTGTAAGCAGGTTAACGTGTACCATTATCGAGCAACATTAGTCTGGCAAACATATGCTAGAATTAGTTCCCGAGAAATTTCAGAACCAGACAGAAACATAGAATTGAAATGGGGAAATATTAGCAGAATTAGTTTAAAAAAAATTTGTTCAAAGAATTAAAGAAGAAATTTTAATTTCATCGGAATCATTGCGTGTCATAGATTATAGGAAAAAAGAGAGAAAAAGAGAGTAAGAAAAAAATGAACGGCATTAATTATTTGCGTACAGCCATGATTTTGTACAAATGGAATAAGAATAATGTGATCCCACGCAACTTTTCGCTCATGCATCCTATAGACAAAATTTATTCTTGAAATAGAAACCTAGAAGCGCGTTTGTATATGTAATCGTGCATTGTATATATAATCCGACTATATGTAGCGTTTAGCCACAATGAAAGTTCATTTTGCATAAGATATTGTTACAAGCAGTTTGCAATTAATATAGAACAGTAACGGTCGGTATACAAAACGTTTCTGCATAAGATTCTCATATTTTGTTAATAAATTCTTTAACTATTCAAAATAGACTTTTTCTTAAAATTATGTAGTTGCTAAAAATTGCAATTATTCAAGATTTAAATTTGAAGATAAGCGTAAATTTATTTTTAAGATGACTTTGATAAAAGTTTAATTCAAGGAAATTTAATTCACAAAAATATTTAAAGTTAAATCTCTCTTTCAAGTCGATACTTGTTTCCTAACAGAAATCAATTTAATTTTTAATTGATGAAAGATTGATAAACAATAATCCGCAAAACGAGCTCAAAATATACTAAAGAAATTCAGGGTCATATCGTGAAAAATTATTGTAATTATAATAAAATTAAGTTCGATATTTGTTCTAAAAAAAAAATAAATAGAAGAATAAATAGTATTTGCAAAAGCTATTTTTACTAAATTATTCCAAACTAAATTCTAAAGAAAAAATTTATCGAGAAGTATTTTTACTGTCAATTTCCTGAATTAAACTAATATAAGAATAAAACATAATTGTGCGAGATGAACAAAAATATATAAATACATGTACGTAACGAAATACAAGGAAGAAGAGAACTCTCTAGAAACTCACCGTAATTCTCTGTGTATTTGGACGAGCTGGGTATGGTATTAGCCATCACGATTATGTTCTGCGCGATAATTTTCCAAAATTAAATTATACGCGAACGGCACACAATGTTATTGTAATAGTGGCACAATATCAAATGCAAAAATTATTTTTTTGCAAGGAGACGAAAGTAAATCCCTTCGATAACACCGGAAAATATTTGTGAAATAATTAACGCTCAAAATCAACAGAGGCGAGCTTGTCGAGCTTGTCGAGTGACTCAATTCACTTGCGAGGTGGGTCGAACGTACATACAACGACGTTTTGAACCGCTGCCGATCTATTTTCAAGTAATGCCAAGCGGCCAGGTATTTTTGTTGACAGTACGTCTGAAGAGCGCGCGAGGCGGAGCGAAATCGCGACGCTTTCCGAAGAGAAATTCGCCTAGACGGAAAAAATGAGAAACAATGCGTATATGTGTACATTGTTAGTAACTAGTCAAAATTTCTCTTGAGTTCTTTGACAACGAAAACGAAATTTTAAAACGACAGCCTCGTATTATGTGAAAAAAGTTACGTAATGCAGTGTAAATTTTCAAGTGCAGTGAAATCAAGATATGTATATTATATTCTGGAAATAGTATCTAAGCTAATAACGAATTGCTTACGCATTTTTTTCATATATTATTGATCGAAGTAGACGTGTGAAATATTAATTACTGCGTATTAATGGAAATAAGATGATAATTATCATTGCAGCGATTTAGGGATCAAGCTCAGCTTTGTATTTACTGCGTGGTTAATTTTACATAGGCTTAAACTATCCACGTTGAGCTTACACTTGAGTAAACTCCCTGCGTTAGTTAGTTTGAATTATAAATCGAGTTAATTATAACTTTCGAGTTAATTACCACTGTGCACTAGCGCCGCCTTCATGCCGCTCTTATTATGACATAGTTGTAACTAATTTGGCGGCAAAGACTTCATTATATACATTTATATGCTCGTAAAACATCAACAATTATTGTTAATACTAGCTGATTATTTTATTATATTTAGCTTTTATTTTAGTTAATTGTATTTGAATTTTTATTTCTATTCTATTTAATTCCGATTATAAATATCAATGACACAACACTTGTTTAACGAGCTTTGATTATAGATAAGATTCTCCAATAAAAGAAGAAAAACAATCAAATTTAAATATAATTTATAATTACAGAGATGTAAGAACAAGTAAAGTAAAAAATATTACGTATATTTTTATATTCTCTTTTTTCCGAAGGGAAAAATCTTTCCTTGCTTTATGATTTATATTCTTTTGCTTATAAGCAAGAAGAAATTAGGAGAGTTAATAATTGAAATTAGTAGTAGTAATGTGTGTGGAACACTGAAATTAATAAATTAATTGCCGCATCACGATCCAATTAGACACAGACATTTAAATAAATTTGTTTCAAAGGATACATCGTTCTGCACGTAATGCATTTCATGGGATTCGATGATCAGTTTGATCGATGTCAATCACAATCATGATTATCAAACAACATAATCTCTAACTACACTCGCATTAACTATGAGATGTTATGAATTTCGCTGTTGTGAAGCGTATCGAGAGAAGGCTCAGGAGGATCCTCAGTTAAGATTACGGGATTAATTTTAAATTGATTAGAAAGGGAACTCACACGTACATAAGAGGAAAAAGAAAGCAAAAAAGAAACGAAGTTATCCAGAATGTTAGTTGACGAGACGAAAGGAGAGACGGTAAATCCGCCGTACAATTTCGCAGAAGCGGCAACAGAAAGGGTGCAAAAGCTCGGGCTCGAATCTGGACACGGAGCCTCTCATGAAATTGACCCTCTCCCAACCGTAATGATACTTTAATTATCCTTTCTCTGTTAATATCTCGTGGCTAATTGTGAATATTACATTGAGATAATTTTACGCATCGTAGTCGACTTATGAACGTTCTGGAAACTGAAACCGATCGTTTCTGTTCAGACGCAAAGAAATGAAATGCTCTTTCATAAATTCCTCTTTATTAACGCGATTAAAGATTATTGTGCACGTTCAAGAGATCACATCATTTAAATTAAGTCGCTTTGATTTAAAAAATCTCAATACAGTTGCGTTAATTTCTTAACACGTGATTTTTGTTAGAGTCCAAGCGATCATGTAAATTGTCATTTTTTAAAAATTTGGTATGCAATTAGTTTGATGTAAATATATTTACAAAGTATGTTTCTTACAAGTCGCACTTGTGATTATATAAATATAAAAAATGTATGTGTTGAAATAAATTAAAAATTCTGTTATGTCTTGCATAGAGTATTTCAAGTATAATATGTATTACGAATAATCAATTGTAATTGTGCCTCAATAAGTACAAATATAAAATTTATTAATTAATAATTGCCGCAACAACAATTAGATGGCTTTAAAATCAAATTAAACATAGTCCCTTAACATCACTTTAAATTAAACAAACATTTGTATAAATAACAAGAACAATCCGTCTATCAGTAAAACAAAGATAATTTTCATTTTGCTCATTTTGAACTTACGCGTATACAACTTCATCGATTATTACTCAGAAACATGTCAGCTGCGACAAACTAGGATTATCTTTCCACATGTTCGCTTGGACAAAGTGCCGTATGGGTTTGATAATACATGAATTATATCAGAGAGTACGAATTTTATCTAGAAAAAGAAACATTCGTCCCGGATGCGTGATAATATACAATTGCGTTTGTCTTGATAAAAACATGATAAAAAAATTCGTCAATATCATATAAACGAGAATATTACGCAGACATTATATGTATATGTAATAAGATAAAAATTACAATGATAATTATAGTATCGCAAAGTCACAAAATCAATTAAGCACGGATGGGAGAGGCCAGTGCAATCGCGCGACGTTTACAAAATAATGCACAATAGATACGTTATACGTATATATCTCGTCTCGAAAATTGGTTTTACCTTCGGGTTCTTTGGCAATGACCGTGCTGCTCCGGTCGACGCCGCCCTTCTTATCCTCTGTACAACATACACACATACATCACGTATACGAAAAATGTACGAACAATTTATATCATTACATAACGCTTAAGATATTTATATAGAATATCGATAAAGCCACGTCGCATGATGAGAAGCTAAGCTTATTTCCATCGATTTATCTAATACTGACACATAAATCATAAATATCACGTTCTTATCAAAAGAACATTGTAGAAGAGTGAAGCTTAAAAACAAACAAATGTTAGAAAAATTTTTTTATTAACTTCATAAATGTGAATCACTTCTTTTTTTAGTTAGCATATCATACGCAAAAGTAATTTTTTCCTGCTCGACAATGCTAAGAAAAAATTTGTTTGATAATTGATATTAATGAATAATAGAAATATTTGATGAATAAAAATGTTAATGAGAAAATAAATCAATCAATCATCGTTATATAAGTAAATATAAGATATACAAACAGTATAATAAATGATAATAGATTTATAAATTTAGAAGTGATGCACAAAAATCAGTTTTATTTTTCTGCCACGTATTCGCTTTATGGCAAAATGGAAGGTCTTCTTTGATAATTGCAATTAAACTTAGATTCTTACGTAATGGTAAATGGCCGAATTCCATGATGTTAACATTCATTGTGTATTCGACATTATTGATAATATAATAATAATATAATAATAATATAATAATAATAATAAATAATGATTACCAAGCAACAGACAGTATATGAAACGACGTAATTAGTAAATGTAAAATATCGCCATTTATAATAACACAATAATTATATGTATATAATTATACAAAACAGACATTCAGTGTAGAGTAATAATAAATCTGAATCTTTCATCGTCGATTATAAAAACATAAAATACAAAATTGTTTCGATAAAGGAGCAACGCTCTCAGTAAAGAATCATCAAGAGACGATTCCAAAAGGATTTCTACTCGGGTTTACCAAACTCTCAGTAGTATGTTTTAATGTCTTTGTACAAAATTTCCATTTGGATATTTTCAGCTGCTCACTTTAAATTTCAAAGCGTCCGTACAAAAGTAAAGAATATATCGTTACATCCCCCGTGACATTTTTGCTATTTAATTAACAATTTCTCATAAGTAATAGCAAGATTTACGATAATATTATCGTGCTTTTATTATCTATACAATTATCTACTATTTAATAATTTAAAAATTATCGTGTAATAACAAGAAAAATTATCTCGTATAAAGAAAGAAGTCATTACTTTGCGCCGATTATTAACCGTGCAAATTAATAGCAATCGATTTCTTTCATACAATGCCATGACTACTAAACACTTGTTATCATAAATTAACGAATTAAATTGACGATGCTTAATATAATGACGACGGGGGCATAACGAAATAGAATATCGTTTGTGATCGACGGTATGTAATGATTCTATTATGATTAAAATATTTTCTTTTTCTTTCTTCTTTTCATTTATGGGAATTGTGAAGACGAGTGATGTCATTACCATCGAACTATATGTATATAAAAAAGAACGGTCGTCAAATAGAAAAAAAGATCGGAATACAATCGATTGATAATCGGGATAGTGCTGGAGAGTACACTTTGCATTAAGAACGTGCACACGTCGATAAAAACACGTATCGATCGTATCTCGAGTAGTAGGGAAGTAAAAAAAGAAATTGTAATGCGTGCAGATCGAGCCGATCGTACGGTTTCAATGCTTCGGTCGCGATATTTGATTTGAATTATTTAGCAAAGAATTACTGGAAATACTATAATAGAATTACTAAATAAAATTATTAATAGAATTATTATAAGTAGAATTATTATAAAAATTTACTAATAAGATTTACTAATAAGAAGTATAAAATATTCTGCGTTTTAAATTATCCATAAAATTTTTAATTATTAAAAATTAAAATTTTTAAGTTTGGAATTTACGATAATATGATATATAAATCAATTGTTTTATTTCCTCAATGTAAATCAAATTTTATGTTTCTCCGTAATTATTCAAATAATTATTCAAATAATTTGCCAAATTTTCTTGATTCTACGTATAATCATATTGTCTCACTAATCAATATAAAAAAAACAAATTGATAAATACGTCGAATTATTTAATCTGTAATAAAAATTACATTAAAAAATTTTTCTATAACGTTAAATTGTGATTCCTCTCTCTTTCCCTCCCTCATGTTATAATCTTTTTGATATTCGATTCGAGACTTTGTAAAAAGCCGTACGATGGCGAGCAAGCGTGCGATAGGCGGAAAACATGCGAGAAATTGGACCAACACATAAAAAAACAACCAAGTGAAGGAAGTGAATGGAATCAATTCCGAGTTGGTTATTGCGTAGATGAATGGTTCAGTCGGCGGACTAAGCGGATAAAGCAAGTGACAAAAGGGTGGGACAGAAAGAATGAGGCAAAAGCGAAAAGACAGGAATAGTGAGACAAGCGCCAGGGAAAAAAAGAAGGCAAAAAGTATAACTGGTGTTCATAAATCCATAACACTGGGCTAAACATCGAGAGTCGAGATTTGTGACGACGACAGAGAGAGCGTGTTACGTGTTACGTGTTATTTGTTGCGTGCGCGTTCGTGCGTGCGTGCGTGCGTGCGTATATGTGTGTGTGTATTGTATTTGCGTGTATGTATGTACGTATGTATAAATATGCGCGCGTTTACATACATATGTGTGATTTTAAATTTGATATAGTAATAATGACCTAAATATAGGTAAGGACGTGTGATAATGTGTAAAGTTTGAAGAAGGTGAAAAGATCGTTTAAGAACACGATCGCAGAGAACACGATCGCATTTCTCAAACGTGGTATATGTGGAAGAGTCACACAGAGAAAAGTACATAAAGTGATAATGGGATGGAATTCCGGAAATTCCGTTATTTGCTATTAGATCGTCCAAAATTAATTTTATACTGATCTGTATGATTAGTTTTGCTGTAACTACAAACGATGTAATCCGAATGGTCAATTTACATAAATAATATATCAATCATTCAATAGAATAGAATTCTTTAAATTGTTACAGATAATATTATAATAGGATAATCCGAGCTTTTGAATATAATAAAATCATGCAATGTTAAATTTAACGATAAAATTAATAACTTTATCATTGGTAAATCTCTACTTATTTGCTCAATAGTTTGCATAATTCCATTCGATATAAAACACTCGATTATACTTTTTTCTCTATAGAGTTCGTTGATCCATTAAAATGACGACAATTTTTATATCTGTGATAATTGTCACTGCCACGTAAATTTTTGGCTGTGTTTCTCGCTGCAAATTTTTAAAATTAAGAAATACTTAGGCAAATTCAATGGCTGTACATATATGTTTCATCTAACAATTATTTTTTTCTCCATTTATAATCGCGCGACATTCAAACAATAAAATTCATTTTAGCTTTCTCTTTATTGACAATAAATAATTCGTTATATACTTGATCTATCGCTCTGGTTCACACAATAAAACCAAGAGACGAAATTAGAGTCAATTAATCAAAGAGT
>NW_017259545.1:409581-428104 GCF_001594045.1 Atta colombica | reverse complement strand
TATAAAACATCAAGGAAGCGTATGTATGTGTATGTGTGCGGGCATAAGGAAACACAAATATGCCAGATGAGATCTAATAAACGTGCGGAAGTGATGATTGTGACATGTTACCTAAAAAGCTCCAAAAGTTTTCACAATCGAATTTTTTTCCTCTTACGCTGCTAATGTATTTAATCCACCGGATAAATTTATAATATCGAAATAAACGATAAATGAAATTGGTTGTAGCCGATTCGTTATTTGCAAATTTCTAAATTACAAGAAAATAATTCTTATAGCCTGAGAAGCCGAAAACGAGTGTCTTTCGTTCGATAATTAAAGCATAATTATATAATAAACTGCGAAAAAATATAACAGCGGAAAAGTTAAGAGTTTTCCTATGCTAATTGCGGCTCTAAATAAGATAAAAGGTGAATATGTGGGAAAAGAAAATGCAAGCGAAAGCAGCGTGAGCCGAAGCGATTCGTGGTCACCGGCTGTTAAAAAATTAACATGAACGAGAATGAATAAAAATAGAAGAGAATAGAGAGATAAACATCGAGATTATTATGAGAAAAGTATGTGTGATAATACCGAGTGACAATATACACCGTATAATTACGCGTATAAAGTAAACTTACGTTATAAGAAATTATAACTCTTTCAGCTCGTCTAAATTGTAAAGAAATCCTCTATATGTTCACATGAAATTAGCGTTCATTATATTAATAATAATAATAAGAATAAGAATAAAATTGTTTTTAATAATTAATTGTATGCTTATAATTCGTTTACCGAGGCTTAACACACGCTGAAGTATTACTATTACTACTTGTAATATTAATCTTGAAAGGCTATTACGTCTTTTTAAGTAATTGTCTTTTTGTTTCCCTGTGATTATGCTCATCTGAGTGTTTTATGTAGCAAAATTTGTATAAGACTTAAATAAGATTAATGCAAAGGAAACAGACTTAGCCGTTCAAGATTAATTTGTCGCAGCTATCGCTACTTGGACTAGTCTACGAATCCATTTTCTTCAATATACTACATGTACGACCAGAATACAAGTGAGAAAGAGAAACGCGTTAAAATTTACAATACTACATCTACTAAATTGCATAATCGTCAATTATCTCTTTGTACTAGATTGTATCACGAGAAAGCGTTGTCTAATTATAATCGAGCCTGTTCATCTTACGTTGTTAAAAATGGTCACCTGTGCGGTAATCGCTAAAAAAAGATGCATTGCGTTAACAAGAGAACTTATGACAATGGTGGTTGCGGATAGTGGTAGATTTTTTACTTCGCGACATATACCTATAAATAAATTAATTCATGTTGCACACGCGTAAATTGCCAGTGATCAATTATTCTCGGAAAGAAGGTGTAGGCGAGAAAAGAATAATCACGACGTATAACAAAAGCGCGTAACGAAGCCGATGCGTGAGTGACACGAAATCAGTGAACTTTAGGCTCGACTTGTGTAAATGCGAAGAATCAGGATCTGCTGTAAACCAGAGCAACTTACGCCTTCACTGTTTCTTTTTCTTGAAATAACGCATTATATCCAATTGCTCAAATGTATATATAATTTTCATTACAACTTATATGTAATCTACATATGAACAGTATATGTGTGTTTTTTCTCTTGTAACATATAATGAAAAATGATTAATCGATTAATAATTTACTTTTTTTTTTTTACCGTCGCCCTTCTGTTACACAGATCCTCGAAATATCGATTGTTTTTATTTCAAGTGGAAAAACGAGCGAGATTACCAGACGATATACGCCATGTTTGAGATATTAAATAATGAAATGTTGAACCAAAATGGTTCCACGTGTACGAGCTACACGATATTTATATTAAAGCGTTGATATATTACTCGTGTTTTATTCATCGTCTACTTGACTTTTCGGAAAAAAAAAAAAAAAATATTATACACGTAAAATATTACGCGCGTGAGCGTTCTTCAATCTTTGTTTTCCAATTAATTCTGGATGGAAGCTAAGCGTCAGTAACGTCCGGTAACCCGTGCGTGTAAGTGATTGAGAACAAATGCAATCGCAATGATCACATTTCCGAATGATATGATGAACGTGTCTTGAAGAGAATTGCGCTCGGTCTATGGTGTTTGTAATCTAATTATATACGGTGCATTCTTTCATTTGCTGTTATAATACGCGTGCGCACGTCATTCGTCTACGTGTGTTATGGATTTGTGAGCATCTGCTATTGGGGCACAAAACAACAGTGTTATCACTTCTCTCACACAGCTGTATATTTGGTGCTTTGCCTTTACGGTGTCTGTTATGGGAGACAGACAACGAGTACAGAGTCACCTGATTTGTGCGGATGTGTATACGTGTGTTCGAACGAAAGCATGGAAAACAGATAGCATCGATAGATTCACTCTCGTTTTAGTTTATTTTAGCGAATATATTTCAACACCATCAGCTGCGCATAAAATATACAGGGTCACACGAGTTTGTATATGCAAAGTGCATTCAAAATTGCATTTGTTAGATGCATAATATAGATATCCAGCAAAATTCTAAAAATTCTAAAACCAGTATCTTTGTACATAAATAAAGAAGAGAGCCCGAATAAGTAAATACCTATATCAATTAATTTATTATAACCCCCCGTAAACATTAATGCAATAACATATTAATTAATAAGAAATATGAATTCGCGTGACGCTGATGGGGATGAGGAATGAGTTCTTTCATGTCGCGTGTAGAATATTTTAAAATTCAAAAGCGAACGTTGTTCTTGGATATCCGGCAAATTATATGCTGTGACGTGAGGAGAGGAGATACAGATTCATGCAAAGATAATTTGGATTGTACTTCTCACCCTATATGCAAAACACAAAATTTCATTTATTCGTCGAAATATTGTTACAGTTGTAATCTAATAATCTACGAGTAATAATGAACTCATTCATATTGTTTTGAAACAGTAAACTGGAAACTATTGTACACATAGATACAAAATATTCAATTTCGAAATACATATTTTTTTAAATTTTGTAAAATTTTCAAATTTTTTAAATATAGTACTCTTAAATTGATTATTTGTGTAATCACAAAATTTATAATAATTCATTTGTGTTAAATGTGTTTGATCGTACGTTATACATCAACAAAATACGAAACGAATGTGTCTCGAGAGTACAATCCTATGTTTCTATCAAAATCTCTTAAAGGAATTCTACTTTTCTAGAGAATGTAGGAACGGGAAAAATTTGACAAATATATATTTCTTCGGATACGCGAAAGAAAAGAACAGATGAAATCTGATCGATATGAGTATTAAATTGAAATAAAGATACCTCAAAATTTTCGAAAAATAACGCGAATTCAAATTTGCAGACATAATTACAACTGAGAAAAATATGAAGAATGTATTAAAATGCAGATCTTATACCTGACATTCCGCGCTAATTAAATAAAAATTCCTTTTATTTTAACGAGCTGTAGCCTGTACGATACATTATGATTTCTCATGAACATGCAACATAACGACATTCGCGTTGTAAAGCATATTTTGATAACCATCGATTACACCTGACTTGCGTACCACGAATTGTGTTCGCAAAGTGAGAGAAGATAGCTTTGGGATGCACTGTCACATGTTTTGCGTACGCGTGTTTGTGTCAGAAAGTGTGTCAGAACAGGGAGGGCATCATCGCACACGATAGAGAAGTTGCGAGAAACATCGACTACCAGAGTTAGTCAGGAACTTGAAAGACAGCTCGTACGAGAAGACAGATTCGAAGATGATAATGTAGAAACGAGGTAGACTCAATACCTATATATATTAGGTCGATGAGGGTCGATATGTAAAATAATTTAATATACTTCGCGCTAATGCTTACTACTAGATATGACTATTTATAAATTTCAAACAATACTGACATGAAGTGTCAATTGTATATGTCGTGTCAGTATGATACTTTTATAAGGAAAAGCAATACACAGCAATAACATAATCGTAACATAATCGATAAAGTTTAATGACTTAAACTATTAACATTAGATACTCTGATTGAAATACAATTTAAATAAAAGTTTCTGTGTGTGTGTGTGTGTGTGTGTGTGTGTGTGTGTGTGTGTGTGTGGTGCGTGTGTGTGCGTGTGTGCACGCGTGTGTGTGTAATTTTATAGAAATATCCCAAATCAAATTTCTTATATTTATATATTGACCGTCTTGCCTTTCGCTGTGTATGGATTCATCTTCGATGAATTTTGAAGAACGTACACGTGCGATCGAACGCGAACAGACGGAAGACAAATAAAACACGAAAGAGATCGATCGACAAGTGTATAATCAAAAGTATCTACAGAGGCAAAGAGAAAGATCAAGGCGAGATCGATTTTTCTACGGACCAGGAGGAAGGGACAAACCTTAGGATCTGCGAGCGAGAGTACACCTTACGATATATAATATTATTATAATAAAGGAATCAGCGCACACAGAAATAATATTGTGCCAATAAAATTAAATCATATCGGTTTGAAACATTCAACAAAATCCGACACAATATAAACACATTATAAAACATTGTAAAATAACTAAATCTTCTTAAACTTTTTCTCAATATAATCATGTATGATATCAAGTATCTACAAATATTTACATTAAATTACATTCTCGTAATTTAACTATATCAATTTTTGTTTCAAATAAAAATAAGTTTAAATCATCTTTGCAATTGATGTTTCTAAATCTTTCCATGAAAGGTTTACCTTTGCGGCACAACCGCAAGCGTATTATAATAATCGGAGCACAGGTGTACGCAGGGTGGAAAGAGGGTAAGCCAGAGGATAAGCAACGAGATGGATATTTAACTACTCGAGCTATCGTCGATCCAACGATCGACTTGCACGTGAGAACGAGAGGAGTATCTCTAATGAGGGATCAATACGCGCTCGTGCTCTTTACTTTTATGCGCAATACATAAGAACGTCCATGTAAGTTAATCTCCCGCAATAACTGCGATAAACGTGGCGTTAATACGTAACATTGCATCAAACAAAAAAAAGATCAGAAAAATAACTGATTCAATTGAATCGAATGTCCTTTCTATAACATCCCACAGACATTTTTCAGACAGCCATACGTATCTTTAATAGTTATTGATATCAGCCGATGAAATTCAATTAAATTTTGTTTTCAATTAAATTTCACAAGATAATACTAGTCGAATTAAATATAAATAATAAAATATAAAATTTTCACAAAATCCAACTTGATGTTTGAATACAACAAAGCTCGACAAATAGAAATGAGATCTTCAAATAGCTATATCATCATAAAATTTAAGAGCAATGTTGATCTTTATATTACATGGTACGATAAGTCGCGAACACCAAGCTGCAGTTTCTCCGCCTGTAGTCAAGTTTCTCATTAAATTCTCATAACGAGCACGCAGTAAAGAGATATATGCTCTGAATCATTGCCGAGAACTAAGAACTTGTACATCGGACTATTGTTATTGGAACTATCACCGATTATTCTGCTCGCGTGACGACAATACCGCCGCGATGGCGACGGAATCGCTATCATAATTCAATCCAAGCTTTCGAGCACAACGGCGACGTGCTTTAATAGCTAGATGCCAACCGGCTTTAAACAAGTGCTCGTTACGACAACTGAAATTGCACGAATGATTTCTTATCGAAATATTAATGGCGATATCATATAAGAAACTATTCGCGTGTTCTAGGTATAAAAGTCATTAAATAAATATCCGTGTAAAAAGATTTCGAATATTTATACGATATGATAAGCTATCCCATTCCTTGTGCTTATAATCGCAATCGTGAAGATCAACCGTTTTAAGCACTCATTTTCGCATTGATAGTCTACAATTAGTTCGTTATAATAATCACTGTTAAAAAAATTCAACGCGTTTTGTAATTATGAAAAAAAAAGAGAGAGAGAGACATAAAAAGGACGGGGATCTCCTACCTTTAACATCATCGTCTTCGATCGTTGTGCTGCTGTCGGTGGATTCCTTCACTTGAGAGCCATCACCCTTCTTCGTGATAATGCTTCGACCTGGAGTGCGCAGAGCGTTTCAGTAAATCGACATTGGGAAAGTGAAAACGAAAGAAAAATGACGAGAGGAAGAAATAGTAAAACAAAAGTAGTACTATCAAAGATTATAAGATAGGAAAAAGAGAAAAAAAGATAAAAAGCGAGATTATAGAGAATACACATAAAATGGAACGATCTTGAAATGAGGATATGGATTAGAAGGAATATTTATTTCGAATATTTATTTAGATCCGCGTTGCCTGATGTGTACCTCGAAATGATCTTGAGAGCGTTTCTCTATTTTAAATGTGCTCTATGACATAACTAATACAAAGCTTGAGTTTGAAAGGAACATTGAGAGCTCTTCTTAATGCAAAAGTTAAAAAGGACAAGTTCGCTTGATGCCAAGTGTTAATTTGAAACTAGCTTGTCGCTTAAAAAAAATAGAAATAAACAAACTAAGCAAGTATCTTCTCTTTCTATAAACGTTTATCGAAAAAAAAATGCAATCAAGTTATTACTGCTGTAATTTGTTGTTAATTTGTGCATATTGAAATAAAATCAAATTCAGTCGGTCGTTCGTTAAATACAATTAACGTTGTAGTAACGAATAATTACCGATTTTTGATCGAACGATATATTTTCGTTTCAATGTGATTATGTACAATCTTTCTTCTACATCTTTCGTAATTTTCAATTTCATACCTTGCGTTTTTATACGTCATAACTTTTGTTTACAAAAGAGAATACATTTTCTCTCGCATAAAGAAGAAACTCGCGTGTATATATTTATATATGTTATACATACTTTTTATTTATATATGATATAAAAGAAGAAAATATGAAAGAAATTTTATATTTTTTGAATATCATATTGTTTACAGTTCTTTACAATTAGATATTTCATGTTCCTTCCAAATTCTAGTCTTAATCACAAGTGTGATTTGTATTCGTTAATTATTTTAATCTAGTTGTAAAATTTATTCTTAATATTACTATATAAATAAATAATTTTTATTCATGTTTTCAACATTCAGAATTAAAACAAGTGTTTGCCGTATTTTGCAAATACGTATTATAGGAAAGTTCTTAAGAAAAATTAAAATAAAGTGATGAGAAGAACAAATTTATGAACAACGCAAAAATAGTAGTCAAATAGCTAAAGAGCATTGAGGATTAAGATGTATGTACATATAATCGGATTGTGCGCTGGATTGGATATGATGGAAATAACCATTCCAAAGGAAGACGGAGCGAATCAGGCAAGACAAACAGACAGAAAAAGATTTAACGCAAAAGTCAAACATTGGAGTGAATGCGTTCATGCTGTGATAAACTGTTTTCATTCATGTGACTTGTATCGATGCGTCAATTTATCTTCCTAATATTGGAACGAATATAATCCCACTTCCTATATCTAATGGAATCATACCTTCAGAATTCTATAGATACATACAAACTGTGCTTGACGAAAGCGTCACTTACAAATAGATATTTTATGTGGGGACAGAAAATGTGTATCGTTGTACTAAACTCTTCGGAAACTTTCCGAGAATTGGATGAGCCAATAAAGTATTAAAAAATGCAAGACAGAGTGTAAACACATGCAATTCAATATACCGAAACAAGTATTTAACTAGCGACTTCTACCACATCGTCTTGTTGTTAAAATACACGCTCAAGACATGAAGAATAAATTGTGATACGGACTGCAGAACGATTTCATTCAATTTGTGATAGAAATTATGTTTTAAACGCACATAAATCAAAAGAAATTGAAAAGAAAAAAGAGACGAAATTCGTCACAAAAGTAACTTTGGTTTCGTTTCCGACTAAGGAAAAGTTGACAAGCTTTGCAAGACAATACTAAGCATTACTTCATTTTAGAAGAACTTAATGGAAAATAAAGACTAACTTATATAAATCTCTTTTAATTACTTACTAAGAACTTTTAGAGACATTCATTTTGGAATATAAAACGCTTCTGTTTAATAAATTAGTGTCTAACTTTCTTTTATTCCATACATATAAAACGATGTATGGAAACAATTTAATTTTTAATATTTAAAAAATTAAATAAGCGCGATTCTCAGGATATATCAAATGTAATCAGTCCGTCTTTTCGTTTGACGATATGGATTAACAAAAAGGCAAACTGATACGGAAGAAAAAGCAGTGGAACGGTTAGAGATATGAGAATGAAATTATTCCCAGATTATCGGAAATTCGCAGTAATAATCATCTGATCGAACGAAATCTTTATCTTTTGCATGTATTTTTATCACATAAAACACAAATATTTGCGACTCTCTAACTCTGTGTATTAATTCACTGAAATTGCTATCGGAATCAAGACATTTTACACTTTTTTGATCAACATTTTTCGAAAACAAAATTATTTGAGAATTCGTACCTATATTTACACAAACACAGTTCCTAAAACAGTTGAAAATTTGAGAAATAATTAAATTTTATTTTTTTAATATGATCGCAAGAAAAAAAACATCTACATCTTATTTTAATATTAACATCTATTTTCGGTATCTAAACAAATTAGTTCAAATCTAGTTGCAATGGCTTGGAAGAGATAATGTCTCCCTTTAAAATTATTGCTGGAATGAGAATATATACTCGGCAAAAAAAGATAGAGCATTTAGTGCGAATACTCACGCCATGTAGAGACACGTATAATGTGCAAACGCATTCGTGCAAGATATAAACGCATAAAAAGCATAAGCAAAAAGAGAGAGTCAAAGAACGACATACGAATAGTTAACGCGCGAATTAGCGAATCGAAAAACGAAAGCATGCCAGAATGCCAAGAGAGGGACGATGATTCGTATCGAGATCCAGCGTTTTCAAGCTGGATTAATGTCTGCTCTGGATGTCTGCATGAAGAATTTCATTCTTATGCCGAATAAAAGAACATTGAAATATTCAACCGGTTCGGCTTAAATAACAATATAACATACCTTCATTGGATTATTTTCATTAACAATCAAAATCTATCCTTGTAATTGAATTTTATCGTTATAGGAATATGATAAATGGAATAAAATATCATAATAGTATTTTAATTTTTAAAAAATTGAGCATTATTGTAAAATAAGCGATAAATTTTTTAAATAATTATAATATATAGGATATTTTATCTAAAGTTCTAAAAATAGAAAAATTTTTTTATTTTTATACATTAAAAAAATAAACTTTTAAGACAAATTTAGTAAATATTCTTTAATCAAAGTTTTTTCGAGATAAAATTCGATTTCAGCCGGAACTCTCGTGAACTGATCGTCCCTCATGATCTAATATCCATTGTATATTGCGTATAACGTCTCGTGTACATCCGAGAACTCGTGTGTGCATGATATATTGTTTATCACTCGAATCCTATTCTATTATCAAGTTGAATAGAAGCACCGAAAAAAATCGTCGCAAGAATAAAGCGCATCCATTTTGCACCTCCGACCCATTTCGCGCGCTACGGTCTACCTTCGTCAAAAAAATCAGTCATAGTATCAGTAGATAAAGGTAAAGATAAATAAATATGTAGAAAGAAAAAAAGAAAGAGAGAGAGATTTATTCGTCAATGCTGGTTGCTCGCATTCTCTCAACGGAGGATATTGGCAGATATCGGGCAAAGTCCTATATTTTGAGAATTTATGAATTCATGGATTCCGAAAACCCTCGAGAGAAGATTCTATGCGTAGTTTGAGATTCATAAACCCATACGTAATTCGCGCAGTTCCATTCGTGGTAGAAATACACGTGGCTAGAAATACATAAATTTACGCTGCGCCTAAAATTCATGGTCGTGAGAAATGCTCACTCTTGATTTAAAGCTCCCCGAAAACATGATATAAATTGAATTAACATGAAATCCAGATTGTAATTTTATCAATAAATTACATTAAAAGCGTATCATATAATTTATTTTTGATTTTATTAAATTATATCGCGATATTTTTAATGTATACACGCGAATGAATAAAAAATCGTGTTAGATTAGCTTTGTATAAATAAAATTTTAAGTATGATATTGTTACAATCTATAATATTTATACATCGCAACAATAAATACATAGACTTGTAAAGTACGCAGGTGTGCTCTTTATGGAAAAGTCCTTATATATATGTAGGATATAATATATTTCGTATCGTGTCATAAAAGTAAGATTTCGTATTCTTTCGTTGCGCAGAGACAATGTTTCCCTTAATATGTATTAATGAAGTGGATATTGCTTTGGAGAGAATACGAGCAACGAGAACTTAAGATGTGTGAATATGCAATCGGAGAATAATGAATGAGTCTGCGAGTCGATCGATCGATCTTTTGCAAAGGATTTATGATCTATGTCGTAAGATCTGAAATGCAATTCGCGATCCATTATGAAATGCTGCGCGGAAATTCTTATGATAATATATGAGTATTGTAATTTCCGGTAATTATCGTCGACACTATTACTGCTTTATAGAAAGGGAAGGAAAACACGAGTTGTCACGAATTATCGAAATCAATTGAGCTTTACATGAACGATCTATTTGTAAAGAATGACGACTGACGACATAATCAAGATTTCATGTTCCATAATGTGGCGAGTTTCGCGAATGTAATTTGGGATGCTATCTAAGTTTAAAAATAAATTATTTTATTTTGCATTAAATATCCATATCATTCCGATCTCCAATTAATAATATTAGTTATAAAAGTTTATTATTATTTAAAAAGATACTTGAATTAATTTTGTCGAATCAATTTTGTTAGAAGTTTATCTTATGCGATAATAAATCAAATAATACAGACAATCGATAAATAGTTTAGAAAAGAAAAAATATTAATTTTATTGAAACGATGTCAATATCTTTAGCATAACAATTCAGTAAATGTTATTATACGGTTGCTTTGACATAGACTTCATCGCGAGATTAAGAGAATAAAAAATTCTCTTCAAAATCGCATCTACTGACGAAAGCAGAGAATCACGTGGAATTGATCCGTAACGATTGGTTTTGGGAAGAACGTTGTGTGCCAATTCCATATGTTTGTTTTAGATCACAGACGACGCAATCGCGTGAGATTTAAATGAAATTTAAATATATACGCTCGATAGTGATAGACACTCCTTTTTCATTTTTCACTTGCTTCCCAGGGTATCGAAATGGAAATCGAAAGTTAAGCTCGCTTTTCACGTCAGCTTTTCACCGCCCAATCAAATTTATTAATACGTGATATAAAATGTAATATTGTTTCTTTAAATAGATTTTCGACAGTTATTATTTTTGCAAGATTTTTCTACCATAAGCTGTCTCGATCAAGATATGACGTGAAAAGCAATTCGACTAAACAAACCATCGATGCTCTCGATCTGTATTTTGTCCGGAGTTTGTCGCGGAGCTCTTAAAGCCGATTTTCATAATAAAGTGTGCCAGAAGCTCAGGATAATAGCCTTTCTCCCTCTCCCAAAAGGTAAATCCGAAGTGGGGAATGAAGTCGCGTGCCAAGAGGGAAGCGCGGAAAAGCTGGAAGAGCTTACAGTTCGAGAGTCAGCTCAAGGCGATGAAATAAATTTAATTAAAGTCAAAGTTCGAGCTTTGGCGACGGTTTCTACGAGAGAGAAACAGAGAGAGAGAGAGAGAGAGAGAGAGAGAGAGAAGGGAGGAAGAAAGGTAGGAAGAAGGGCATTAGAAGAAAACTGAAGATACGAGAAGACGGAGAGTTAATTGTTTCGCAGTCGCTCGAAGAAAGATTCGCGCCGAATGTAGAACGAGGATGGGCGTGTGAAAGAGAACAGCCGTTCGTATGTAAATAAAAAAAGTATCATCTCACTCGAGAACAATTTTCCGTCACAGTATATAAGATCGTAGTATTAAGAAATAACTCGTGACAAAAAAATTTTTTATCGCAAAAATGATACTTCGAAATATAAGATATTCTGAAAAATCGATGAACTATTATTACGTACATTATTTTTTTATATAATATTAGAAATAATTGTATAATTGTATAAAATTTACAAAAATTGCAAATAATTGTTTATTTATAAGATTGCGAAATACAATGGAACTAAAAAAAAAAAAAAAAAAAAAAATCCAAATTTAACCGAGGTGTTTCTGTAGATAAAAAATTCCACTTTTATCTACAACCATATAGTGTTGTACAAACTATAAACTGCACAGTCTTAATTCTCATTTGCAGCAAGATAGAAGAAAAATCTGACATATCCTATATCAAATGTTATTTGAACATAAATATTAATCATATCATGTTTTAACTTTTCCGAAACAGATAAATTAATTTTTTGTCACAATAGGAAATTTTCATCTAAAGATATTGCAGAATTTTTCAGTATCATGTAAATTCTCGATCCAAAATAATCTTCGATTTGTGTAATTGTATTTAATCCAGCAATCCGCGACAAACTACGCAAACTACCCCTGACATTCTATATAAATATGTGAGCATATCCTTGAAATATCATTAAAAATTACAAAAATAGACATAGATACGTATATGTACATACTCTAACACCGATTGTAAAAGATAAAACGCACGTGTGTTATACAGATATATGATACCATCATGATGTATCATCGAATCTACTAATGCAAGATGCTTAGCTACTTGTCAATCTAAAAAGAGGGGCGAAGGGCGAGGGTCGAGGCACACTCTAGGGATATTCTTCGGTTGTCTATACATATATGTACCTACATATGTACATACATATATGTATAGATGCATATGCCATACATAACGTGACATATTATCTGTCAAACAACTATTATACGGGTGTGGAATCCGCATGTATTTACGCTATTCGAGCAAATAGTAGCGAGATGTGTGTATATATACATATATGTATACATATATGCAATGCCTATAATGACCCATATTTGCACTCGTCTCTTAAAAGAGTAGATTCATTTTTATGTAAAAACTGAAACTGATGCAGCACAAATCACAACTGAGAGAATGTTGCTTATTTAAAAAAATTTCCTTCTCTTTTTTAATTTGTAATTTCTATATATATTTTACTATCTTTGTAATAATTTATGTATATACTTTGTAAAAATACAAATTTAAATATTGTTCATTCAAATCTAAATATAAATAAATTATAAAATATACAAATTATAAAATATACTTTCTTAACATTTTTATTCACGTGTATTCATACTTAATGATTATTTATTATCACATTTCTAACAATGTAATTTATTATAATTTATTATCAATCTTTAAAGAAGAAAGAATACAACAAGATGATCTATGTAATATCCGATATTTTTATATAAATCGATGACAAGATATCAATAGTGTCTAAAAATTAATTTTAATTTTCCAAACATTTATTATATTTCGAATGTCAAATATGTTTAGCACGAATAAGGGTCAAAAAGCGCAATTTACTCTAAATTTAGGGTTGTGTCCAATCCGATGATCAAGAGTTTCCAAACTAAAAATATTTTCAGAAAAAAATGATATATTAAAATAATATTGAAAATATAATAATTGATATATTTAATTTAATTTAAGAAAAGAAAAATTAAGCAATTGTTTATAATTTTAATTGTGAATGAATTTTTCTATACTCCATATATTAATTAACAGAATAAATAAAAATACTTCTCCATTATTTATCTAACCTTTGAAAAAAACCTTGTTTACAATATATTTGCTTGTTTCTCTGTCTCTTACTCTCCCTCTCTTTTTCTCTAAAAATGAGAGAGACAGAAGATATATAATTATAAAGATGAAAAAATGAAAAGTTTGGAAACCATTGACACAAACATATGGAAATAATCAACATTAATAAAACGTACACTCATTCATAAGGGAATCTCGCTAGTGGACCGAAACAGTTGAACTATTTTTCGTTTCGATCCGTTGAAATTTTTTCGCCTTTCATAAATCTTTCCAATTTCCAGAATTTAGCTAAACATTTATATTCGCGGTATATCTAATTTTTAAAAGTCGCAATTTAGCATAATTATTTTCTTTGCACATTCATAAAATCATTTCTCATAATACAGTTATTGTTGTTGCGTTACTATTTTATCAAATCTTAATTTCTTCGTTCCAATCATAATTCTTAACGCACAACATTAAGAAATCGATAATCGAAAAATAGAAATAATTGATGTAGTTTATTTTGATGTAGTCTATCAACAACATGGATCGAATTGACTTAATTGATTATTCTGCGCTGACTCTCACCAGCTTTGTAGTGTGCTAAGTTCAATACGTCCCGTGTAGTTAGAGATTTCGTATAAACTACTCGTTTGCGTCGTGATAAGTGATTAATAAAATTCAATTTTCAGATATTAAGCATTATTATGACGACACGATTGTCCGATTATTTTCACATTTTCCTACATTTCTTACGTATGGTTTTTCTCGAGAATCGATAAAAACCAGTAAAACATCGAGACAAAACAATTATTATCCATTTTAAATACGGAACATAAAATGTGCGTATAGATTTGCATTTTTTAACCAATTATAAAATTCTAATTCAAGTATGTGTGTCCCTAATTTTTTTTAAATTATTGATTTAAAAAATTATTATAAAATCTAATTTTAATGATAATGGGGAAGACATCTCGATAATATAACAGTATCAATAACTTCGTTTTCTATATAGGTATTATTCCTACAAGCTTGGGCAAAAAGTTGGTCGAAATAAATAAAAAATTCTGGATAAGCGATTTTCAATGAAAAATTTTGTGTAGACGATAAAATTTGTTGTAAACACGTTTAAGCGGAAGCACAGTGGATCTAACTGATTTGAATTTTTAGAGATACCCGGGTGCTGTTGTAATTCTTACGATAAATGATCACTCACGATATATTAAACGATTGATACGATAGCGATTGAAAGAATGTTCTGAAGAAACACAAGATAATCCAATGATTTGCCTAGCTTGTATCAAATTATTTTTCAATGGAGTGATAACGATGGCGATTCGATGAAAGAGAAAACTGCTTGAGTCCACTGCGACGACAATTTGCGTTACCCAGAATTTTCGTTTCGCAAGAAACGTGTATGTGCGTGGAATACCTTACTTCTCAATTGTAAACATACATATTTTCTTAATCCTTTCATTATTCATATACTTTATATACAAATATTTGAATGTTGGAAATAGTTTCATAAACAATAAACATATCTTCTTATTAATATAAATGTTGCTTTGCACCACATTTATACGTAGATACAATAGAAGTGATCAATATACAATTACAATTTTTGCTTACTAGCAACTTTAAAAAAACATTATGATACTGCAATGAAAGGATTAAAATTTGGGATAGTTGCTTGTCTTTATAACGAGAGTGATATAAATTATGTTACACGACATAAAATAAATCATATATATGTCCAATATAAACAACTAATTGTATTCTTGCGCTCTGGGTAACGTGCCACAGTCCTTGCAGGATATGAAGTGCGAGCCATGTGCATCGACTATATAAAGTATACGAAATAGGTAGGGATGAACATCATATCGTGATAACCATGCCGAGTGAGCGAGGATAAAATATGATTATTTGTTTAATAAGCGCTTAATTAGCCATGAAACTCGTATGGACAATAATTTTCGGATAACCGATACAGTCAATTATCCGTGAGTCAATTATCATGCTGTTATTATAACTTTTTAATTCCTTGCTCAACCTCGCTCCTTCGATCATTTAATACAAGGGGTTGTCAAAGATAGGGCTCTAATTTGTTTCTGTGCACGAGCAAAGATATACACAGATGCTCCATTCTGCAGTCGTTTCTACGAGAAAGAAAAAAAAAAATGTCAATACAATAGAACTTAATGTGCAACAAGATTTTGTATTAATTCTCATAAATGTCAAGATAAAATTGACAGTTTGTCACGTGTTACAGTGTTGGTATAAAATAACGTATTTAATAATGACGACACTGCACAACTGCATTATAAAGCACCTCTCGAAAAGAGCGAAAAAACAGATGAATAGTTTTTCTATGTGACGAGAGTGCAAGACGAATAAACGACAGGAAAAAAAAAGGAGAGAAATAATTTTGTTATGTGGGTTGTTGAAGGAATGTATACAGAGATATGGAGATGTAAAGTTTAACGGAAGATATAAAAGTACTGTCTGTCGTGGTCCGTGTAGAGCGCTGAAGAGGGCCGGAGGTACTTACCCTGTGCATCATACTTACTGGAAAAGTTCCGCGTCGCCAGCATGGTCGTCAATATAGCGCCCTGCAAGCGAAAAGGAAAGACGATTATTATTATTAGTTTTCGCGGTCAAATAAATATCGATAAAGTAAAACAAACATGACGTAAAAGAATAGAAAATTCTTAATGGCAGTACATTTTTTCTTCCGTATAAAAATAAAAACAGCATTAAAAAAAGACGTCAAAAATCAAATTTATATACATGTACAGAATATTAGATTAAGCTATTATAATTTGATGCAAAAAGATCAATAAGAGTCAATTGTGTGTACGATTATGATAAAATTTTTCCGACAAAAGTTCAAACTATCGCATCATGATAGGCTTTTAATTACGCGAAATAATTCACAGACAAGCGAGTCCGCGACTGATAGGCGACCTTAGAAGAGTGAGGTCGGATGATTATACAGAGTTTCGGGTTGAAGTTTACTCGTAAACTCTCGTCTTTCATCAAGCTTGGTGACATTCGCGGCAAGTTGGGAACATTGTCGCACAGAATGACAACATTTCACTGTGTTCCATAGCAAACAGTTCGAGATGCGTCGTCGAACTTTATGTAATAAGGCCGTCTGTCGGATGAGATTCGCAAATGTGTTCGAATGGATATTCCACGTCTGTTATCTCTGAAATGAAATGATATTCTATCTCGCCCGTCTGTTTCCAATCACGCCCTATTAGTAACATTGCTCATTTCCGTTTTACATTCGAATTACACGACTAATTAAATAACAAAGTCTTGATAGAGATTTATCGATATCTCTCAGCAGAGTCTCACAGCAGTCCTATCAAATTTTAAAATAGCATCACAAAATTACATTAATTCTAAAATTTGTTTTTATTAAATCAAATTTTTACACGGCAGCAACTACTACACAAAAGAAAATCTTTATGCTCTTAGTCACAGTTATTTGAAAATACTTTGGAAATTTCAAACCAAATTCAACATTTCACAGTCATAAAAGTGCAATTTTATCTCTTCTATTTCCTTTTTGGGAATTTTAATAAATCTGACTTAATCACACTAAATGTTAGACAAACTAGCAGCTACGAATTTGCGCACAATTAATTATAATACATACTTTTTAATACGTTTAAATTAATTAAGAATATTACGACGAACAATGATATATTAATAATTGAATTGAAAACAAATAGTAATCCTTTTAGAAAGAAAGATAAAACAATTAATTTTTACTTTTTGTTACCAAACTATTCCATATTAAAACGAATATCTCGTTTTTGTCATAATACAATATAAAAGCATTTTCACACAAAAACTGAAACATTTCTCTCCTTTCATTTGATATCCATATCAATTTCTACCCGTATTATTACTTTTAGAAATATATAGAGTAACAGAGAACGCTAATTGAAAATTATTCAATCTGTATAAATCGATGGACATTGTTATACTTAATATATAGAATGTTTTGCAGTCCTAAATAATTTTATGTCATCTTGTATATAGCGAACACAATATAAATATCATGAAAATGTCGTATTATCGATATTCATTATACTTTCACCGTACCTAACGCTAAGACGAATGATAGCATGTTGTCAGACGTCAAACTGACAGTGATTAAAATTTCATTACTTCAGACACGGTTGCCTCCTATTGTCTACACAACATAAATTTATTCCTCAGTGCTCGCATGTCTCAATCTGCGCGAGAACAAACGAACGAACAAGCGGAGGGTGTCATTAAACTTCCTCACTGGGCATTTGCACTTTTATGAGTCAGGATTTAATCAGTATTCAGTTGGTTGCTTCGACGTCCCTGTTATTTCTATGTGCTTGACTGATTACTTGTCTCTAACGCAAGTTCGTTACTATAATTTCGATAAAACTGGAATTTGAAGAAACACGATAGAAGAGCAAGACAACGTAAGTGTCTCAAAATTCATTGAATCTCTAATAATGAATATAAATTGATAATTATAAGATAATCATAATTTGTCTTTTGTGACAAAACAGAAATCGCATTATCAATTTCTCCAAGTCAATGTAAATTATAATATTATAAATTACAAAATTTTCTAATTATATTGTTTTACATAAATATGGATTTATTTATTGTTATTGCATAATATTGACAAAATCAAATCACTACTATTGCGCTAAAATCATGAGGAAAAAACTTTTCTATTTTTATCTTACGCTATGTAAAGCAAAAGAGATAATTCTATCATTGTTATATGATTGCACATCGATTTCACCGATCAACAATGAAATAATTTTTTACCAATTTTTACCAATTAATATAAAAAAGAATATTTTTTT
>NW_017259545.1:396074-409481 GCF_001594045.1 Atta colombica | reverse complement strand
TATATAAATGAACAATTATAAATGAAAATTAAAAAGAAACAAAATATTATTGATAATATTATTGAAATTACAATTTTCAAATACTTATGAAGTTCCCGGCCACTCATTTATTTCATTATGAAAGAGCTTGATAATTAGCTTGCCGTGATATTTGATTTTCACAGAGGCAATCTCGCGCAAAAAATATGATCGTCATGACTGAATAAATGTTAAATACAATTAACCTAAAGGTACCCAATTATAATTACGTCACGCAAAAGTATAGACGAACATGAACTTGATCGATTTTGCGTGCTTGCTATCGTCGACTGTTATTAAGATAACGATATCAAGTTGCCATTGCGATACCATTTGCGAGAGAAGCAAGTTTTAATGTAATTCGACTCGGTTTCAAAACGCATTATTCTCTGAACCCATGAAAATTATCTATTAAACATTATAGTAATGTTATTTTTCAATGACATGAAAATCCATTTGGCAAATGTAATACCTAATATCTCTTCATTATTTTATATCAAAAATAATATTCGACACACACACACACACACACACACACACACGCACGCACGCACGCACGCACGCACGCACGCACGCACGCACGCACGCACGCACGCACGCACGCATAAAAGAATTATTTAATTAAATTTTTACAAAATAATATACATAACGAGATTTTTCTAATATTAAAACATCAATATCTTTCTATAAAAGCCAATACTTTTTTCCTTGTTTACAAAGGAAAAAATATACATACTTTATTCCTGATATTAAAAACGCTATTGAATTGCGTAACTATGTGTGTGTTACCATATTAACCACAGTAACTATACGTACGATTCAAATATTATGCATATAAACGATAAGACTTGTGCACGTGTTGTGTAATCGCGATTGCGAGTCATTATTGTTGGGCATTTAATAATCGTTCATATCAAATAATGAAACGTTTTCTTTGTGCTTTGTTCGGACATTGAACAACTACTACGAGTTGTCATGATTATATCGTTCAATTGAGACTGTAAGCATGAAGAAATAGGTCGAAATTGCGTCCGATTCTACCCGTAACTTACAAGGATATAATTCTTACTAGACCAATGTTCCAATTAAATAAACATTGCTGTAGTTAATTGAGTGTAATGTTTTACATTAAAAAAGCAAATGGTATATGAATCTTTGTGATCCACATTTAATAAAAACAATTGAATCAATATATATTTTTATGAACATTAAAATTAATTAAATCCCGCGTAATTTTGTTAAAATATGAAATTTGAGATATATTTTCCTTTAAAACTTCTAGCATACAAATACAACATATGAAAATTTAAACGACAAAAACTTTAGCGTGAGACAAAAAATACATATAATAAGAATTTAAAGGAATAAATTACAGTGACAATTAAAATAAATATATCTATTATAAAAAGTTATTAAAGTTCGCGTTTGCGAAATTCTGTATCTAAAAAAGAATTTGTAAATGTCATCAGCTATATAATCATCAGAACAAGAATTAATTATACAATTAATTATACTGAAAAAAATATTGTAAATTGCACTACTTACTTATACGCTAATTCTCGATAAAATCAATGAAATCAAATAAAATTTAAGAGATAATTGAATTTTTCACATTCTTCCCGATTCATCTTTACAAAATTTAATGTTTCGCGAAGTTGCATTCTGTTTCACAGTCAATTAAATCGAAATCCTTTGACAGGGTTGTCCTCGCACGTGCCTCAAGTTTTCGACACATTTCGATAACAGCGAACGAACATTATAACACACGTGGCTTTGATACAAAAGCGCACTCTTTGCTCTCGTACACCGCGTCGAGTTGCGGCGATTGCAACGACAAGTGGAGTCGTACTGCTCGATGCGTGCCATCGTTTAATCGTCAATGACTTGTTGAACAGTGCCGTAGGAACGACTAAGTAGGGAGACATCATCAATCATCAATCCTCGAATCGACAGCTTATCATTTTGTTTTAAAAACTTTCAAAACTCTTCACTTTTTTTTCACTTTTCAATTACTTCTCTAAATCATAAATCACTCGAAATGTCGATTCTTTTGACATTGAAATGTTAGTTATACTAAAATCTTGAGACCGTAAATAGATAAAAGTTACAATTTATTATTATTAATTATTCATCAATAAAAAAAGAATTACGTAGAACTATGTCATTGTAAAAAACAAAATTTATATATACAAAATTTCTTTTTCTTTGAAATATTTTTTACATATATTATTTACGTTTTAACAAATTTAGCAGATTTCCTGAAATGTTACATAATGTATATTTCGCGAAATTGACCTCATTCGACGATGCTTCCCGAGAAAGAATTGATAAAAATTTACAATACCTCCGGCCACGATGCGTCATGATGTTCTAATTTTACAGATGTTACTAACATCCGTAGCTCTGCACGGACGCAATCCAGACCGCAATGTGATAAGCGGACATAATGGAATTTGCATTTGTAAATGGCCGGAGCTAATATATGAGATTTTGCGGCAAGCGCGAGAATGAGAATTTACGGCGCGATTACCGTCATACATTTCCCTGAACTATAAAATTAGCAATTGATAATCGCGAATCAAACAAATTTCAACAAATCTCTCGACAACTCTCATAAAAGCCTATATATTCGTCATCCTATCATTCCTATACCTATATACAATATTCCTATACCTATATATATTTCGCGAAATGAACCTCTTGCGAATTTCAATTTCCATTTATCTCGTGATTTAACAATTATTTGGATCAAATACAATCCGACTACTAATTAAGATAAATGTAACATTGGAAACGGTAAAATTACGGAAGATAACAAAATGAATTGTTTATCCGAATGAGTATAAAATTTAAGTATTTTATATTTTTAAATACTTAAATTCACGTAATATTCATGAAAAGTCCCAGTTTTTTTATTTTAAATTTTACTGTTTCACACAACAGAAAAATGTATTTTCATTTATTGCCCAGTAACTTTTTCGAAATAATCGAGTCATTTAAATAACAAACCACGAATTCAAAACACAGAAATCATATAATTGTCAGGCAGATATAGTGAAATTTAAGGCAATGATACGTGATCATATTGAATAAATATATAAATGTACATGGGACAAAACTTTTGAGTGAGAAACTCACCTTTAACTTGCGCCTTGCATTGAATTTCTTCAAGCAATCCACGGTCTCTTGTCTATGCACCACAGATGCAACACGCTCACGTTGCTGAAACACAAAGTAAACAGGAGACGATATCAGGCATCGTTCAAAGAGAATGATTCAAGTTACTCGAGATTAAATCTTAAGTTTCGCACGCGTTTCGCTAAAAATAAAATTCTATGCAAAGAAGAGATAAGCTATATCAACATGAATAATAATAATAATGCTTGAGAATATAAAAAAAAAAACAAATGGTTGTTGTCCATTTGACTTGCGTTATTATTATTGATAGAAGTATATATGTATATCTCGTTATTTTATCAACCTATACATTTTTAATCTAGCCAATTTAAGTAACTACCATATTTTAATGTATTAAAATATTATATATATATATATGTGTGTGTGACGTACGATACATTACATATCACATAGATATAGAAATGCAATATTCGCGTGCAATAAGATCTCGTTGCTAATAATCTAACATAATATGATCTAATATTCTAATACGATTAAGTTATTCTCTGAATTATGTAAACGCGTAATATAAATTTAAACAAAATTGTTCGCCTCGATAAGATAAACTTACGCAGATCCATGGATGCTTCAGTGCCTCGCTGGCAGTGATCCTCTTTCCTGGATTCACCGTCAGCATCTGATTGATAAGATTCTTGGCTTCCGGCGTGACAGTGTCCCATTCCGGACTTGGATACTACACACAAAACAAACATGACAACGTTAGTCATAATTCTTTATATACAAATAATGAGATAATTACACAAGTAAATGTAAAAACTCGACAGAAAGTGTTGTTTTCAATAAATTTAATATATAGAATTTTTTTCAACAAATTATTTTTTTAACGTATCGTTTTCTTCAAGTTTTGCAAATGTTGGTATAAAAAGCTAAATAAATCTAAATAATACGTACATCGTATGATCCGGCCTTGATCTGTCCATAGAGCCGATGCTGATCCTCGTCCCAAAAGGGCGGATAACCGACTAGAAGGATGTACAGTATGACACCGCACGCCCATATGTCGACTGGTTTTCCATATGGCTCCTTCTTCAGCACCTCCGGACTGAGATAGCCGGGCGTTCCAGCGAAACCTTTTTATCAATAATTTCGATACATTTCCTTTTGAAGGACACGTCCACGCCGTACGAAGGATCGAAGGAATCAGGGCGTTACGTGCGTGAAATCACGTCCCGAATATTACCACTCATCTCAATTAATTCTCCTTATTCGGAAAGCAAACACGACAGTCGCTCGTAAACTTTTACTATTTATTTTGTGTGTTTGAATGTTGATTTATTAATAAAATTAGTTGGAAAATTTTGAGATAAAATTGACATTTTTATATTATAATATTAGTTTAAGAAAATTTTGAGATAAAATTGACATTTTTATATTATTAATTGGTTTAATTTAGATAATCGATGGCGATGCATGTTGTTGTGTATCAGTTTTCATTAAAATATGTATATTTAAACAATTTGTGCAATAAATTAATAATCGCTATGATTTGTCAAAAAAAGTATCTTTACGCGAGGTAATGTCTATTGTAACATAAATTACAGATTTTTTTGCTAATCGTTAATTAGATTTGTGGCTACAAAAGCTGTAAATATTTATTTTGCGATACGTAAAATTTATTCCTTCAAATAAAATGCATCAAAAATTAAAACTATATAAATAATAATAGTGAAAAAAAAAATAAACGGACAGTAAAATTTTTGCTATTAATGACACGCGAAACATAACTGGAGGCAATTCTGCTATCGTGAGAACTCGGTCAGTATATTTTTTAAATTTTACATTGGTGATTTTATCGCGCTTTGCCACGTGTAATTAATTTTTAATAAGCATACACCATCGTTGTATAATCATTGATTGTAACCAGAATGCAGCCGTATTTTGACGCAACAAAAGCACAATTGCGCAATTAGATCGTCTATGGTTGCCCTCGGAAATATTCTGTCAATGATCGCATTGAACTCTTTGGCTCAACGTATTATTTTGTTAATCAATCGCTAAAAATATTTTTGCAAATATTTAATAAATTTCTGAAAAAACAAATAATACGATTATGGATACTGTCAAGATTATAAGTGTACAGAGAAATCTGCTTGCAAAAACTATAGTGACATTTCTTTTGAGATGAACATTTTAATCTTTATGTGACCATTTATATATATTTCATTTATCCAATAAACTCGCTCTGTACAAAACTGTAATTAAATAAATATTGATTTTACAGACAATATATTTCAATTGTATTAAATTATCCATTTTGTATCTTTTATTCTTTTGCACTTTAATTGCCTTGCCAAGCTATATAATTTCCATGCATGGAATAATATTAATTTTTGACATAAATTTGAAAATTTGACGAAATTTTACAATGCAATTTCAGCATAGGTCGAGAAAAAAAATCAATTGCGGCGATAAAAGTGAGAAGTGAAAAAATGTTACTAGGACACGGAATTGTATCTGGTCCATCGGGATAAACGAAGTGTTCAAACTCAAAAACATTATTCCGTAATTTTTTAAAATAATAAAGTAAAAATTTCAAATCGGCAAAATAATCTAAAGCAATTAAATCATGTAAATGTTAACATGAATTTAAGTATTAATAATTATTATATGTAAATGTTTAAGATATTTGATATTAAATCACAGAAGATACACAAATGGCAAATAAATGTTTGAGACAAAATTTCGCAAGATTGTTTTCGATAAGGAATGTAAAATCAAGCAGAAGTTTCTTTATAGAAATGCTTGTATATGCAGAAGAATTCATCGTGCTTCGGAAAATTTTCCCCACGCGTATTTTTGCATAAAGAAGAACAAAACGAGTAACCAACTGGTGGCACGCAAATATGCTGGCTTGTATAGACATCTGAGTGCACAATGTATGTAAATTAAATGGACAAGACACAAAGTAGACAGAAAGATTCAAGTTCACGGCTCGCACAGCTGGTGCGAGCAGCAGCGTGAAATAGTTTAAAAGAACAGGTTTAAGATTTTAAAATGAACTATATTCTTCGAAATATATGTGTATTTTAACAATAAGATTACCTCCAGTCAATGTTTTTTTTTTTTACTTTTCTCGAGTGAATATTGACATAGAGATATACATATATTAAAAAAAGATACTCGAAGGAAATATGTGAAAAAAAACCACAAAGAAGAAATAAAATAAAATATGAGAAAGATAGTTTTCTATAGTAAAAAAAATGTAAAGTTTTTTTTGTTTTTAATGAAAAAATTTGAATAATAGTATTTCTATTAGAGTAAGATGGCAATAATTTTTCGATGTATCATTGACATTTCTTGCAATACGCTAATGCTAACGTGTTACCGTAAAAAAACAATATGTTATATGATACGAAGAAAATATGGATGCAAGTTGCAACTGGGACGATATTTGTTATATGACACGAAGACTACGGAGAACGAAAACTAAGTTTCACTTGTAAATTACAGTGTCGGAACACTATACAAATTCGCAACTTGAGCTACGGTATTTCGTGAATTCTATTATTTTGCTTATATTAAAGAAATTGTTCGATCCCTCAACGCAATGTGTCATTTTTTTTTTATATTTCTGTCCTGCCTTTGTGGATAACTAGTTTTTCATAATCGGTCCTCATCCGGTTGCGAAAAAAAAAAAAGATCGAACATTCGCGTTAAGAAAGAATTGTGAAATGACACATGCTTTTCTTCCCGCAAGAAATTTCTTATGAAGATTCCTGCAAGTTATTTGCGTGGCTCGATCGACGTTAGCTTCGATCATCGTTAGAACTAGACCGACGCGTAAAGACAAAATGTAAGTTTCAGTGGATTAATTCACCAGAAAAAATAGATCAACTTACCATACCATGCCTGCGCTTCACCCTGCACCTCGATCGCTAGACCAAAATCTGCTAATTTCACAGCCGCCCCTTTCGCCTTGCTCGCGAGAAGTAAATTTTCGGGCTGCAACAGAAAATGGCAGATTCGTCGACATCGAGTCGATATTCATTAACTCTTCTTTAATCAAAATTTCGATTGAAATTAAACTCGAATAAGATTCGAACATTTCGTATAATTTCATTGACGTTAAAATAGACGGAATATATATCCTTGGAATTAACAGAAAACGTGACTTTAAATTAGGGAATTACTGGATTCTGAAAACCGATAAATGTCGATGAATTTTAAGTTCTGATCGAGAACACAATTGAAAATATCATCTTCTATTATTATCGTACATTTTAATTAGAGTTTCTGAAATATCCCATGCAAATCGCGAAAGATAGATGAAGCATTGGACGGAAGTGCATTGTTAAAGGATAGACCGCGCTGCAGATGTTCGCTCGTTTTATTTCAACGGCAGCCCTACAAACTCGACCCTTTTTCTCTACGTACTTTCAGATCCCGGTGCACAACTCCGTTATGGTGGCAGTGGTGAACGCTTTCCAGGATTTGTTGAATACAGTGCGAGGCGTCCGCCTCGCTGTAGAATTCCCGAGCGACGATGTCCTCGAACAGTTCTCCGCCGGTGACTCTGTAAGCGTTTTACGTTTCAATTCCATTTCGCGAGCGCGTCGCGAGATCGCGTGGTAAAGCGTGGTAAATATCACCAAGTAGACGTTTAACCCAGGAAATAAAAGTAGCGTGAATTTTCGTAAATGCTTCATACGTAAGCGTGTTCTCGCAATACCGCTTGTATTCGAATTTGTTGTGCAAAAAGTAGCAAGATTTATCTGAAGACATGGTAGAGTCTCGGCGCTAATAACATTATACACGTAAAATCTCATTGATTAGTATTTAAAGATAGCTATTATTGTACTATTAAAATGTAGCTATTAAAATGCAACAGACCTACATTACAGCCGAATGATAAAATAAAATTTACCAGAGAAAATTATACATGAACTGACAGTTGAAAGAAAATTTCTGCATTAAAAATGAAAAAAATGGTGGAAGAATTGTTGCATATCGTATGTATGTGCATAGAATTAAAAGTAATTAACTGCTTGAATATTAAAAATTCGGCAGACGAAACCAAAAATAGCGTGCCATGTCAATAAAAAGTTGAGCAAAAGACGAATAGATGAAATTAAATGTTCTGTAACCTGTAGATTAATTGCAGGCGACGTGGCAAAGTCATATCGTTGCCATATGGCAAGAAGGAGAAACGAGATTTATGGTATACGATAAATGAACGTTACAAATCTAAACGTAACGGAGCGTATTCTCGCGTGGAAATTAAATTAGGCGCGATATTTTCTTAACTCGTGCGTAGATCGCTGACGATTTTAAAAGGCCACAGATTGTTATCTACTTGATGCAATTAGAGCTCACGAATTGTCTCGCTGTTGTTCCGCTGCTAGAAGCCTGTTAGTGGAATCGAGACTAATAGATGAACGTGATGACCCGTATTCAGAACGCGCTTTGATCGATAAATGCGCGCTTTTATTTCTGAAACTGTATAGCATATGTAATGTAAATTGTATGCTAAATGCGCGTTAACATTGTTACAAGCGCGTTTTGAATACAGACCGATGACTCGAGAATCGCGTCTATTGTCAGCTCAATTGTATCAAGTGCTCCCAACATGGTTGCGTTGATCGAAAATATGAAACTTTTAAAATAAAGAGATAGATATAAATTTTCGGTCTTTAGAAAAAGTAGTAAATTTTTAAATTACTCTGTTTTAAAATAATAATAATAATAATAATATTCTTTCCTTATAAATGAAATAATAATTATAATTTTTTACAAATAAATAACGCCGATTACAATACTTTTTTCTCCTTACGTATCAGATGAAAACACACATATATAATTCACAATTGATTAACAATCGACGATCGATTAACTAAATTAATGACAAGTGATACAATTCTGAAAATATTAAATATTAGAAATGCCATTAAAATAAATTATATAAATTGTGCATCGTCATTACAATCATTCGAGATTTCAATTATTACCATTCGAACTCTATAAAACAATTAATTTAATCTCACCGAAGAGAACACACAAGAAACACATAAAAAAGTTTAATTTAACATTTAACAGTCAGAAATAACAATTTGGTATACTTACAGATCAAAGACAAGATAATGGAAATTCTCCTCTTGTATACTGTCATGTAATCTCACTGTAACAGAGAGAGGATGACAAGACGTCAAGTTTGTGAAAGTATTACAATTTTGCATTTTAAATGGATCCTATATTTAGGTATTTATATTTTAAGTGGATCCTATAAAAGGATCAATGATAGAAACGAAATATTATTATGTTATAGAAAGCTATTCTTTAATATCTACTTTATATTTTCTTTCATTTATCATGATTTTATTTGCTAAAATTCAATAAAATTTATTTAACGAATAAAATTTTAAAAAAAGTTTTGATATTTCAAATGTATAATTCTGTATATACATATATCTACTGTTTATTCGTATTTCATATTTCATTTACTTTTTCTTCTCTTTCTCTCTGTCTCTATTCATAATATATTTTAACATATTTAAATTATGCATCAGCAAGTTTTGAATTGTCGCATTGCGCACATCCAATCAAACTTTTCGCAATTGGAACGTGGAAATTCATGCTGATCGAGATTGCGATTATCGATGACACCGGAGTGTATAATCGTAAAGATTTCTCTGTTTAAATTTCACGAGTTTGCGTGCCATAAGCTTGATGACAATTCCTAACATGATGATAGATTTCACGAACGTGTTAATATCGATGCTACATACCGATAATATCCGAAATTGTTGAATCCGCAGGACAATATCATTAAACAATGAGTTTGCGTGCCATATAAGTTTAATGACAATACTTAACAAGTTGTAGCTTTCTCCGTTTAAATTCCACAAGTTTGCGTGCCATAAGTTTAATGACAATTTCTAACAAGTTATATAGATTTCATAAACGTGATAGTCGATACTGCATGTTGGTGATATCCGAAATCGTTGAGTCCAATATCATGAAACGGAAACATAACGACATCATCTCATCAGATATTATTCACTTTACTGTTACTGAACAATATAATCGTCATGCAAACTGACGCCTTCTTGAAGAACGATTGTCGTCAGTTAACTTGCCTAACGTCCGCACGACACTAGGCAAACAATTGCATTCGATTTACAGCGACTAGATTCAACTTCAACTCAATTCAAGGATGTGCAAGAATATAAGTAAAAAAAAGTGCCGCTTACTACGACGTTTATCATGAATAAGATGCAATTAAATTGTGGATAATGAAAATGCGCATAGTAAAGTCGACAAATAAGATAAATTATCTGTAATTGTTAAAGAAATGTATTATCAATTATATTCAAAAATATCCTCTCATGTTCTCTTTTAACATCAATTTTATCGCTACATATATTAAAAACACAAAAATAAAAAATTATTTTACGTCTATTTTCGTTAGCTCATTATTTTAATTAATTTTTTATTAAATGCATAAAAAATATATTTGTGTTAAAGGCTTAACATAGAAGAGAGAGTAATCAATTTTGTAATACGACAAATTAAAATAGAGAGAACCATCGTCGTGTATAGTAGATTTAGATCGTGCAATAAATAATTTTTCACACGGATATTAGACAAGTCGAAGACTACAAAACAGAGATCAATTTTCGAGTACGAAAAAATCGTTTGTATAATATTTAAACAGCATTTGCTACGATTACTACATGTATACTAAAGTCAATGAAAGAACTCTTTTCTCGCCCTTTTAATCCGTTTGCAGGATTAACAAGCAGTTTGCTCCGCTTCGAGCTTAATCAAAGAAGTCAAATGAAGACATGACCTATTCTTTTATACGCGAAAAGTCATTCAATGACTCATATAATGACATGTTTTTCTCTGCATTTATACAACAAGAATCATTCTCGATTGATACGCGTCGGATGATACGAAGAAATTTTCCACGTCGCCGAGGCGCTATTTTACGTGCTAAATATCAAGACAATCTGGCTTCTTAATGAAGCACACGTTTGCTTTGTTACAAAAGTTTGTTACAAAAGTCGGTGAGGTTCAAGTATAAACACAAGACATATCTTTTGTATAGCATATACATGCTAACAATAAGTAAAAAAAATAGAATTTTAGTCTCTACTCTAATAAAATTGGAAAACTTTCTCTAATTGTAATTCCAAACTTTTCTAATTGTACGACTTAAATTTGTGATGTCTGTTGAAAAAAAAAGATTTAAATTCAAATAATTAAATTTCTAATTTATTGATATTTTAGCTTGCATTCCTATTTACTTAGCAATATATATTAATTATAATAGAATTATAATTAAAAAATTAATAGAAGTGAAATTAAAATATTTCCTAAATATTTTAAGAAAAATTCGATTTGCTCTATTCTTCACTAACATAGTTTCATTTGTCTTATCTATTCGGCAGTATTTTCGCCGCAATGCGCTGTCCTCTATGCGTACCTATTTCGAGATCGATCAACGAACTGGGTTGCTATACTGCCATAATGAGAGCAAAACTTTTCTTGACAGAAGTATTATTTCACAGTTAACGCGCAGCGTTAATATGATAATTCGCTTTGGCACAAAATCTCGCCAGTAAACGAAAACCAGTAATAAACAATACCATTACTCATTCCTTCTGATCCTTGATCGATACTTTTAATATTTTTTATTGAATTAATGATGGATTAGCATCTTCCAGTTTCATTATATCTGATAAGCATTCATGAATAAGATGAAACGTAAAATAAATTTCAACACAAGAATTCTAGTAAATAAAAAAATGAATAAATTAGAAGATATTGCATATCAATATATTAAGACCAAGAATCGGTATGATCTAAACGTGAACATTCTTGCCATGTGTATACATTGTTATAAATTTTACGTAGGCACTTATCATCGGCAAAAGAAACGTAACAAATTTCATATATAATAATAATATATAAATAAACGTTAAACTTAATTAATATTAAACGAATAGAACACATTTAAGTTTTTAAAATTGTGTTGACTACAACTTTACACTTCCCTCGTACTTTTTATTTTTAGAAGAATCAAAAGGCTATAAAGAACTGGATTCATATTTTCTTTTTCTTATATCACGTTCGATTCAATAAAACTTAACGGAAATCTGAGATAAAAGAAGAAACAAAAATAAGCATTATCAAAGTGTATGTTAAAAAGATATTTATATCTATACCAATTAAAAAAAAACAATTTTTAAATTACTTTATATAATGATAGCCGTTACGTTTTACTCTTTAATTGTAAACAATTTATACTTTAGTTACATCCATTCTGTACAATATTATACTAATATACAATATTATACTAATACAATATTATACTAATTCGCTTATAATCTCTTTTATCAATTTCTTTTTACAGTTATTTTCATCTTTTTCACACACTCATATCCAATTTCGCGTTTAATTTGCAAATAAATATTTTCCACCGTTATATCGACTCAAAGAATAGTATTTCGATATTGATTGCGAGCTGCAAGTCGAAGTACTGCGTGTTCTAAATTCACATGAATATCATCTTTCCATCTGCAGTCTTTTCAAATCATTCGCAGAACTATGAGAAGAGAGGACTGGAGAAAAGGGGATCGGAATCCATCTTTTCACTCTGTGATCCCTTCTTCGATTTTACAAGATATGACTAGAAAAACGAGTTCGAATATTAAAGCGAATATTATTGACAAGAGTTTTACTTGAAAAAGTTTACATTTTTATAAAAACATTCTGCACCCTCTAGAAAGAAAGAATCAAAGATAAAAAATGATTTGGAAAAAATTCAATTAACTTGGAAAATTAACAATTTTATACTTTAAGAAGCTTTGATCATTTTGAGAAATAGAATATTACATAAATACGCATGACTTTTTTTAATGCAGCGATAATGAAAAAAATTGATGATACGATAATAATAGCAAAAGAGAAAGAAAGGAAAAGGAGAGAAAAAGAGAAAAAGAGAGAAAGAGAAAGGAAGGCACAGAAAGGAAGAAAAGAGAAAGAGAGAGAACTAACACAAATATCGATCCTCAAAGCCACACCTCGACATAGCTGTGTGTGCGACGCTAATGTTCTCACTGCGATTACATTTGCAAGCTCAAATCCTTTTAAAAATGACGAAAAATATTAATTAAATAAAAAAGAAAATTCCAAAAATAAATTAAGTTCCAAAGAAATAAATTTAAAAAATCAAAATATAAAATAAAA
>NW_017259545.1:395358-395974 GCF_001594045.1 Atta colombica | reverse complement strand
ATCATTCACGTGCAAAAAAGTATTATCCTATGAAACGACACACTCATATTACTAGAATGCTTCTGATAATCCATTAAAGTGATAAAACGATTACCGAGCCATCTTCGACACAGAGAAACCTTGTTATCCAGCAAACTATTCTAAGGATAATTGATCGAGCAATATATCTGCACTTGAGTTAGCCTTAACTTGCACAGAAACCAATTGATCTCTAAAATCACTGCCCATCTGCATAGATCATCAAATATATCTCAAGGATTATTTAGATGTAAAATTGTATCAAGTGTAGAGATTTGGTTTACTTATAATTTTATTTATAATTAATCTCGCAAAGATTATATTATATTATATTTTGTTAATACAAAAAAATAAACTGCATTATCCTGTGTACATGTATATAGTTATTTATATTGTATCCTCTTATTTCTACTTATCATTATAACAAATTTTTCTAAATTCGGAAAAATTTTTTTTATTTATTATATACATTTTTCCTTCTTATTATCAAAATTTTTAATATATACATTATAGATAAAGACAGTATTTATCCATAATTGAGATTATAAAAATAAGCTCGCGAAAGAGTTATTTGCGAATAATCGTCTTGTTTCACAAT
>NW_017259545.1:388641-395258 GCF_001594045.1 Atta colombica | reverse complement strand
GGGGGGGGGGGGGGGGGGAGAAGGGCGGAGGGGACAGAAATATAAGTTAGAGGAAAGAAAAAATAAAGTAAGGTACAAAAACGAATTGACAAAACGGGATCGATATATATTTAATTGTTGACACATAACGAACATGGATTTTCCGTTTCTATTACGCCGTTACGCGAAACGCGTTGTAATTCACGGAGAATGATTCATCGCGTAAACTAGATCCAGTCTCATCGAATGGAGCTGTAAAATGAATAAAAGAAATACTAACGTCGTTGATCACATCAATTTTTATGAATTATGGAAACATTGGAGCTCGCGATAGCGACCAGTCAGTCTAATAAACTTTAGTGCCGCCTGTTACCTCGTTGTCGCAATGTTAAAGCTGATGCAATTCGATCGTTACGTTCCTACTTGTACGTACATACATATCATCCTAATGATTTCCTGACCTTCGATAAACAAAAGACCAAATGACGACTAGAATGTCACTTGTAATAATTCTATACTTATTGATATTAAATATTTAAATCTTCGAAATTAAGTAAAATCATAAAAATTTTATTTATAAAATTTTATTTAACGTTTATTTTATGTTTAATACAAAGTATCTTGAAAATTAAATAAAAAACGGAAATCAAATTTTTCCGTTAAACTAACTAAAACACTTGAAGCCAAATAAAAGAAACCAAATTTTTATTTTACGAGACAAGTGTAAAAAACGAATATTTAATTTATATATAGTGATTTTCCGATCTTTGATATTAAATATGTTGGAAATTAAATTTCGAACGAAATGATCAGTATTAAATACTAACATTTTGAAAAAACATTTATAATAAATGTTCTACTGTGATATAAAACCAATTCATTTTATATTCCTTTATTTTCATAATCTTGTGTCAATTACCTTGTCTAAATCGTCATCGATTTTCTGTCGTATAAAGGATTAACCGACGTTATTAATTCCGCTTAAATATACAAGGTGTCCCAAAATGACCGCCAAATATTTCGTTGTGTTGGTACAGCGAACTAAACTGAGTCTAAAAGTCCAGTTTATAATTTTATAATTTTTGCAATAATTAACAAGATATTAATTACTAAAAATCGCAGAATATAGGTTTCGATTAATTTTTTGTTCAAATATTATCAACTTTACAGAAAAACAGCAAGTGAGCAAAATTATTTATTTTCTTCTCATAGAGTTCTGAGAATTTTTTCAGAATTTTTTACCGCATTTTCTCATGTTGGTAAAAATAGTTGCTGCAATAAGAAAATGCAATATATTAAAAAGTTGATAAAAAAATTCTAAAAAGATTTTTAGAGCTCTATGAAAAGAAAATAAATAATTTTTGTCTCTTGCTACTTTTCTGTAAAGTTGATAATACTTGAGTAAAAAATTATTAAAAATCAATATTTAACGATGTTTAGTAATTAATATCTTGTTAACTATTGCGAAAATTGCAAAATGATAGATTATCTTTCGACTCAGTTTAGTCTGTTCTAGCACACGAAATATTCGGCGGTCATTCTGGGACCCTGTATATAGCGGATATCTATTTTTACGAATAAATTATAATAATAAATTATAATAATAAACGATATGAATTATTGTATCGTCATTTATCACCTTTAATACACATTGATCACTTCGATATATAATTTACAAACGTTATTTAACATAATCTAACATCAATGTAAAATAATCAAATTGCTTCATCTTATTGCAGTTAAACGTATATATTATAAAATAGCCAACAAACATTAGAAATTTAATATAGTTAGTTTAATAATGAAGAAGAAAATTTACAAAAAATAGTGTAATGTCACGTAACGAATAACGAAATATCCTAATGGAAGTCGACAGTACACGTCGCTAGCAAGAACTTTTATTACTCTCGACAACTTTTAGTCAAACAATTAAGAGAGTGCAGGTGATAATCAAGCGGACTAGATACGAGACATAAAATGAGAGACAAAATCGACAGAAGCAAATTGCCGCTGTGCTCTCATATGAGGGTTTGGCATGACCAGATGGCGAGTATTGATCCGCATTCTCTTCCTCGTGTGCTTTTGTGTCTTGCTTAGAGATTCTCCAAGATGCTGCAAGACGGCACGAGATACGAAAACACATTGCCATTCGTCTGTTTGCAGATCCTGCGTTACGTACATCTCGACGGAAGATCAAGATTTATTACACAATTACATTATAGACACCTCCATTTTTTGTCATTATACAACTTATACTTTATATGTTATAAATTTTTCTTTTATTATATGGAACATTCTGGTATAGCAAAATATTCATATATATTTTTCCTAATCGCATTGAACACAATCGTACATCACATTGAACTTACGCGTTGTCAGTGATAAAGGTCGACAAACGGACCGCCCGCAGCGGCGATGATCCGCGACGAAGGAAGCGTGACTTTTGTCACTGACTATATCAGTAGAAAGATAAACGATAATTTTCGGTTGGAATTGTCACATACAATGTCAACACCGATTGAAGTCGTTATTACAATATATTTTGTAATCTTTTGTGCTATAAGAGAACTCTTACCCCAATCAATGAAATCCGTTTAGGAACGGATAAAAGAGATGAACGATTCATTTCTTTATATGAGTCTTTTCACGTTTACATAGGAAAATGCAAACAGATAATCTAATTCGCCTACTTACTCAATTAATGAAAACATTATTATCGTTACATTATCAAGAATAATAATGTTAAGTCCAGAATTATCCGAGAAAGAAGAGTAAAAATAGATTTCTATCGTACTCTTTTAATTTTAAAAAGAGTTTTTAAAACAAGAATACTTGATAAAAAATATTTTCGCGTATCTCGAATATTTAAAAATCACTTTGATTATTGTATCTATATAACAGTTCATACGCAGCAACAAAGGAGACGTTAAATTCTTTCGCGTGAGAAACATTCGTGTCTTAACTCGATTTCGTCGCACAGGGACTGACACCTGTTGTCAGTGAACGTAGTAACGAAAATCTTCACGTTCGAGTATATTCACCGGGATCAACCGCAATCCGATACGAATCCGCGGAAAAACGCCAAAAATTTTCCTCGAGATCACGCGCAGCCGATTGGCTTGTATCCAGTTTGTATGCGCACAATTCGTAGGTATCGTAACACATCAGTGCGAATTTGTTGGCTCAAGGTCGTAGTCACGTGTATCATATACGAGAGTATAAGTACGCACACTTCTCATTGCTTCCTCGAAGAACGAAGTAAACGAAATTGAAAATGTTTTCCGTTAGAATTTTGGCAGCGAATAAATTTAATGATATCTTACGATAGCTCAACTCCATTAGCTCGACCGAGTACCAAATGTATTAGCATTCTTTATACCGCTTGTTAAGAATTTAAATTTTTATACCTGTATATACTGTGTGATTATATTCACTCTATCAATATATATTGCATATATTGATAGAAAATAAAAAGAAAAATTTCCATAGAAAAAGAACCTAATAATAAGTAGAATAAGCTTTTTCCAACGAAACTTTTATTCTGATAAAACCAATGTAAAAATTGAGAAAGATGTGACATTTTTGCATTTTTTTATCTAACAATTTGTATCTCGCATCATCGAATTTACATATTCTATAAAAATATGGGATGTAAAAGTTCCTGTAAGAAATCATGTAATACCTACAAATTATACCTACAAATTTCTTTCAAGTGTTCCTTTTATTCTCTTCTCTATTATCGATTCGATTTAAAAAAAAAAAGTAACGAAGTAACAAAGTAATCATTGAATAATAAAAAATGTCGGAGTCATTAGTGCAACAATATACTACTCTGTATTTCTTTTTAATTATTTAATTATTTAATGGTGTTAGATTTTCGGGTTTGGAAGAGCTGCTACGAAAATGAAGACGTGCATCGCGTTTAATTGTAAGGGGAAGTTTGTACGCTATAATCGGCGCGCCGAGTCGCATTTATATCAATTAGCAGCGCGGCCATTGAGGCAGGTTTCAGCGAACTTACGAGCGAATGAGAGAGGAGTTAGTAATTATCGACGCGCTTGCCGTCGAAATCAAGCATTTATTTGCTGGACGTTCAATTTAGCTCGAGGACTGTTGAAGGTAAATCAATCGACTGTAATTCACACCATGACTTTCAATCGGAGATACGCGTGATCGGAGAGACCGCTTAATGAAGTAAAGACATTAAAAAGGTCAAGGTTCAAAGAGGTACAGCGGCAAAGATGGTGTTTCTGAACTACACTAATCGCAATATTAAATAGTAAAGCAATTAAAATGACAATAATTTAATACTAACTGATACTCAGTGCTTTGAAGACTTACAAATCGGTATAAGTATTTCTTGAACATTTGCAATGCTTTGCTTAGCATTTGATATGTAACATGTGATATGTAAGTATACACATATATGCCATATTAGGTATGGGAAAAAGTTCGTGGCATTTTTTTAATGCCATCTAAACGGGAAAAACGCCACGAACTTCTTCTCATCTAATATTATAACATGTATATCTACACATCACAATGTCATTAGAAATGTGATAAATTTTTTACCTTTAAATAAAATAAACCACGCAGGAAACGGCTTCTGCATTTTCTTCTTACATTTTTGTATTTGCGTTCCACCCGTTAAGGCATATTTTCGAGATCATCATTATAACGAGTAATGATGCATTATTAATGTGAAATCGATATACTTTCGTTAACGATATGTTTTTTACAATTCATTCTCGCGTATTTGCCATGCGAATATAAATCGTCCACTTACTATATACAAAGCCAAGACAAACATAATTATGAGAGTAGACACATAATAGAAAACTAATAAAAATAAATTTTCACCCTTTTTCGATGACTATGAGAGTGATCATTATTTTGGGCACAGTAAACTGAATTTATTGAGATCATCTACATTAGTGGAGGAAATATACATTTGCACGTGTTTATAATACACGCGCTTTGCTTATTAGATATTATATGAGAATTACAATTAGAGATGTAATGTGTGTTCGATCAGTGTAAAGTGGGAAATGTTTGATGAAGTCGCTCATTCAGTTTATGAAACAAAATGCTTAATAAAAGTGATATGAAAAAATGTCAAGATAAATATAAAACGATAAATATACCTAAATCTTTGTATACTTCAGGTGTAATAATAATGCAACAACAATAAAAAAAATGCGACTGAAATAAACTGATTTTTCGTCGACCTAAACCTTTCTTAACCTTCGTTACTTGTATAATAGTTACATATTTTTTTGTTTCCCTTTTCTTTGTTAGTATAGTCCTTGCGTGTATCTAACTAAAGTAATCATCAATTAGCCATACTACGCTGTATCATACGCGCGAATCGTTTTATAATTTATTTATAAGTTTAACCTTTCGACACACGGTATATATAATGTGAAGTGATGTGTGATGGGAGAGATAAAATATAAAATATATAAAGGTATAATATTATAGAGAAAAGATATTACACACAAATGTATGTAAAATTTGCATCGAACTTTAGCAGCGTATTCTTCAGCAAATTTGAAATCTATACTTTCACTATACGAGAATTTAAACTTCAACATAATTACGGGAGGTTATTTAACATTGAAAATTAAAGGATTCTGCCGAGTTCAAGTTTGACAAACAGACAAGGAAAGTTTGTTCTTTAGTTAATTCTAAGTTCACCCTATTTTAATCAGATCTTAATTTTGTTATCAGGACAGCTAGCAAAATGAAATTTCTCAAAGTTATTGAAAAATGGAATCTAATCATACTTTACACTGAAAGGAAAATCATTAAAAAAATATACAAGACATTAATGTTTCATGTGGAAATTATAATCAAACCTATGTATATCTTTCGATCTTATTATTCACACTCTTGACACTAATAAAAAATTCTTTATATAACATTATTTATAATGAGAAATATAACTATTATTATATAAATACACATTATTATGCAAAATTTAAAGTTTACGACAAGAGTAGCAGAGTACATTTTTTATACAATTTATCATCGAATACTATAACCAACGTCTTGAGACACTAGTCATGTAATCCGCGGAAAATCGAATTACACGGAAGCCTCCGCAAGCTACAAGAGCATGTCAAACCTAATTCGTGTTTCTACTCTAATCTATGATAAAATAAAAAGACAAGTATACGAAACTTTGAAATAAGTTATTCTAAAGAATTTCTAGAAATGTGTGGTAGTTATTACTCTAAAATCTGCAGAAAATTTCAAAATTGTCAAACTTCTGGATAATCATATAAATTAAAATGTTAGTCGTAAAACGTAAAATGAGTTAATCATAAATGTAAAATGAGTTAGTCGTAAACGTAAAATGAGTTAGTCGTTTTAGATAAATTGTTCAAACAAGTTAAATTTATAACATATTTTCGTTATAATTCTGTAGCCTTACATGTGCTCAATCAATAACAAGGATTTGAATAAACCAGATGATATAATCTTCTGCTGTTATAATAGAATCAACGTAATTCAATAAAGCGTATCAAATGACATCGACTGGAACAATCGACTCATCAAGAATTTGAACCAATCGACTCATCAAGAATTTCACACACACACACACACACACACACACACACACACACACACACACA
>NW_017259545.1:387287-388541 GCF_001594045.1 Atta colombica | reverse complement strand
ACACGCATATACGCACGCACGCACGCACGCACGCACGCACGCACGCGCACACACACACACACACACACACACACACACACACACGTATAAATAAATATACACACATATACATATATATTAAAATGATTATAAAAACAGGGGGTAATTCATGAGTCAAAAGTATAATGACGAGAGATACGAGATTAATTGCATTCCCAACATTATGCATTAAATATACGAGAACGAGCGCGAATAGAACGGAACGCGATTTACATTTTATCTAGATTACACCATACATGCAACATTGTGTGCAACGGCAGTTTATTCACGAATGGAACAACTCTGAAACGGCGTTTAACTTTTTACACTATTTTGAAACGCTATTTAAGTATCACGCTTAGTGAGAGATTAGAAATCTGGTTTTATAATACATTAAGCCTACATACTTTTCGACAATTGTCAAACAAATTGAAATCGTGACTTATATATTATATTGTAAATAAATTAAATGTAATTAATTCCTTTCAATTATTACTAATCAGTTAATCTTTCAAGATATGAAAGATTAACTGTTTAGACTCAATTTATTTTATACTGATTAATTTTAACAAATATTCAGCAATATGCGATTTCGTACATGTATATGCGCGCATGCGCGTGTATATTATAAGAGTATTATAATTTAATTAAGATTACATTATCAAATTAAATATAAAAAGTATTCAAATTCTGTGCAAAATTTGCAAAAAAATATTTATAAAATTGATATGACACTTACAAATTAAATGTGATATATTATTGATAATTTAATTATAAGTTACTGATAATTTTTTTTTTTACATTAATCATGCCCTGTGAAAAACAATACGGATTTTGCATACGCGTTCAGAAAAGTGAAAAAAGATTATCAGAAATTTTTACAGTTTTTTTTTCAAACAAGTTAATCGGGAAATTAGAGTCTCCTAAGAGATGGTTAACGAGCTTCTATGTTTTAACAGCTGTGAATATGCGTGCAGATCCCATAATCTCAAATGTCTGACCACCCGCTTCATATTTATTCCACCACTCAGAACATGAATATTTTCTGTTCTCTCGACAAATATCGATCGATCAACGATTCCTTCATATAAAAGTATATAACACGTCTATAACGGTGCAGAAGAAGACAGTACGCAAATTTCGCACATTAGAATAAGGATAAAACAAATGTTTGCTTAAGAAAACTTGTCGCAATAATGGCTTTATGCAGACCAACATTTTTCGTTCTTTATAAAG
>NW_017259545.1:386777-387187 GCF_001594045.1 Atta colombica | reverse complement strand
TTATATTGTATATTATATTGTATATTATTGTATATTGTATTTACTTTTTTCTCCTTTGAATTATAAAATTTACGTTCGTACTTGCAATATTTTTTGTAATATTTATGCATGTATACATTTTTAAAAAATATTTATTTTTCCTTTAGATAATAAAACAGACATAATACTTGCAATCTTTCAGAAGGAAGATTTTTCCTAAATATTTTTCCTAAATATTATATATCAATTTTGAAAGAAATACCCAGTGATACAAATGATGACCGAAACATAAAGAATGAAGAAGATCAGAGAATATTGAAATGTAAAAAAACGAAGTCATCCTTCATTCATCGTTCTGCTTATGCATTTCTCTCTTTTGCTCTATTGAATTCCAATATTATGTCATCTATATTTGATTTTTTGTGATATTT
>NW_017259545.1:375621-386736 GCF_001594045.1 Atta colombica | reverse complement strand
AAAAAATTATATTAAATTATATTAAATTATATTAAAAAATTGCAATATATATCCCCTGAGAAACACAGCAAACAATTAGAACGTCACAAAGTTTTAATAATACAATTTAAATATACTTAAATAAAGTTTAAAATAAAATTAGTATTGATTGTTTCAATCAATTCATAATATTGTACTAAATGCTCTTTCGCAATGAAAATACTTAATTTTTACGCAACCGTTGTAATTTATTGATGGAAAGAAATAATGCAGAGAATGCATGTCTGACTAAAATGGGCGATATCTACTCGCAATGCAGGCCACGTACTTATACCGCGATCGTGTCACGTGCAGATTATTCATCATTTCATTTTGGAACGCCTACTCAGATTAAGTTCCAAGACTCACCGTCAATATCGATTAGTAATTCAATTAATTATATTCTAATAACATATATTCGAGAATGGTGTAAAATTAACATGCGACGGTGAGACAGTTATAGCTTTTTCATCTGTCATCTTTAATGTATCACGATAAAATTGACAAAAATAATATTGACTTACCAATATTTGGATGTTGTAGTTTTCTACATATCCGCGCCTCACGCTCGAGTTTTTGGAAATCTGTAATGAAAGAATGTTTATTTAAATATGTATAACATAATACATTAATAAATTCAAGAGAACTAATAAAAGTAATTTAGATAACGTAATTTTGATAATGCAAATTGCTATTTTCTCTCAATGCCACAATTAATTATTATTTTTGTATAAAATTATAAAAACATTCGGATATAATTTCGTGTAATATAATATTAATTGATTTGCCTTAAATGTTCGATCGCCAGACATCATAATAGAATCGAATTTCGTAATAAGATTTCTCAACGAATTCTCCGAGAGCTAATTCACTAAGAGGCACAAGAAAATTACATTTATCGACGATAGACTCATTTTGAGGATCATTTCCCGTTACCTCTTTACGTACACTGCGGAATCGATTCCCTGTGTAATATTTGATGGCCATCTGATTAAAATAGCTCAAAATGGCGTGTCCTGATACAATGAACAATATCGAAACAACAACAAAAATATATAATGATAGAATATCGAGTTTTTCTCGATTATCTCGTACTTTTTAATTTGAAAAATTTATAATATATAATATGTAAAATATTAATGTAATATATAATACACATATATTACGTAAAATATTGTATGGGATTATTATAATTAAGAAGACAAATAGACATCGCTTCTAAATTCATGTATAAAAGATTTACTGCTTACATTCATATATATATATATATATATATATATATAACAGTATCATTTTTTTTTTAATTTACAAATTCCCTAGATCATATAAATGCTGATCGTTCATTACAATCGTTAATCAGTTCTTCAGTGATAGTTTATATACTCTAATTGCTTAACAAACATAAAAAATGAGAGTTTGAAGTGTCGAAAATGGTAAGTACATAAAGTGTACAAGTAGTACGAAAAACATCACGAATTGACAAACATTTTCCGTTTTTCACGGAAAAAGTAGGTTACTTGACAGAATCAAATTTTCCGCTCGCAATATGCTAAAGAGTTTCACTCGCTTACGAGCTACATGGAAGGTAATCATTGACGAAGAAAAAACTACAGAGAACACGCACACGCTTAGAAATATCATCTAAATGAATATTTAATTTTTCTTTCTTGCTGAATTATAGCAAGCGGATTAACACCAACACTATCCTACGACGTCACGAGACTTTACGATCCTACATCAGTTTTTTAATAAATCGATCATAAATTTGCAAGCAGTATGTGTGCACGGATATTTCCTGTTGTTATTTTATATGTAATTTTTTCCGTAAGATTTATATATAGCTAATCAACTTTTTCAGTGACTGACAGCAAACGCATTAATCGTACTGTATGTATCGGACAGAATACAGAATAAACCTTCTATACTTATAATTTCAAATTTTGTTTAGACGTAAATTAATGATATATATAACAAAGCAATATAGTTATTAATATAACTTTACTTTTATTTTTTATATTGCTTTAGCATTAATATAATATTCATCTTAATTTCTACAAAAAAATAATTAAATCATCAATACTTTAATAAATTGACAAGTAAAAATCATTAGAAATATTTAAAAAATAAATAAGCAAGACCGAGAGAGAGAGAGAGAGAGAGAGAGGGAGAGAGAGGGGGAGAGAGAGATAGAGAGAGAAATAAGAGAGTTGTGTTTGATTCCATATTCATGTGCAACTAAGGAAATATTATATCTAAATACATTGCTTCAAGCTCGAGATAATGATAAATATTATAACCATTTTTCGAATGTGTTACGCAGACAATTGTACTCAGAAAACGTAGTATAATTGTATTCACAATAATACGTAAATTGGTTAACAAATTTCAGCGACACATTTCACGACTGAGTAGAATAAAGTTGCATATAACATTGCATTCGGTATTGTAGGTACAAGTTGCAATTACACGTAGATAAGTCACGCGATGAAATATTCGCGGATTATCTCATTTACTAGCTCGTTATCGCCATTGAAATTTCAATTTTTCTTGTCCTCTTTATAGACTTTTTGCCAAATAAAAATGTAATTTTCAATCATTAGCACAAATGTAGCTAAACAAGCTAAACAAAACGCTTTTTATAATCTCTTTCATTTATTTATCTTTCTTCCTTAATTTCCTCAAAATATCATAGTATCTTCAGATATATCAGACCATTGCATCTTACATAAAGAAAATCCAATTGCATAAGAAAAAAAGTTGATGTAACATGACCTTTTCCATAATCCGCAAACTATCTCGCATTTTATATAGACGTGAGCACGCTTATTAACTATATCGGCAACATTAATTTCTATTTGCAACCAATAAAGAATCATCCTGATTAAATAGAAGCATATAATCATTGAGTGAGAAACATATAAATCTATTTCATTTCATAGATTATTTATCACTTGATGGCAATCCACTAATCGATAACAGCCCTTGCGATCACCTTCACCTCCAACCAATAATTAACACGATCTATAAAAACATATACCTATAAAAAGCGATAAAATGACAGTGAAAGAGAGAGAGAGAGAGAGAGAGAGAGAGAGAGAGAGAAAGAGAAAGAAAGAGAAAGGTTGCGCACAATACATACATATATATATATATATATATATATATATATATGTGCGCGTGTACATGTACGCGTGCTGTTTGAGCGAATCATTTCCAGCAGGTTACGTATAATAAACGGGCTCGTTAGAAAAATATATATTTTTTATTTTTATCTCGTTATAGACAACTCTGTGCAATCTATCCTTAAGCATATGTGTGTATGTATTTTTTATAAGAAATTATGCATACTGACATATAGCGACCAAACGAAAATCTATTGTATATACTGTAAATCAACCAGCGTATAAAGAGTCACATGTATAAATTTTTCTTATATATATTTTAATAAAATTAATTTCGAAGAATACAAACAATTAATCACCAAATAAAATTGTATCATTACTAATATAAAAGTAATTGTGGATTATTCTTACAATATCGATATTTACTTTACGAAAGCTTAAGAAAGTTAATATTTCATGATTTCGAAGATACGAAACGAATTCTCGTGCAGAAAAATCACATTTCCACACAGTTTCTAATCAGTTTCATTTTTCCGGCAATCATGCGTTTCACGTAGATCGGAAAGATGAATATCAATATGCGATCCTTAAAGCATCTCCTAATAAAAGGGTGTCCATCGTCGAAAGGTTGATCGTTTTTGTCGCAAGGCCGATTCTTAGGAAGCATCCACCCGATGTAATGCTTCTCCCATCCAATAGAGCACGAATGTGTCACGAAAGCGTCAATAATAAAAATCACCGTTATACAGTCGCGTTGGCTTACGCAAGTCGATGCAGAGAAAGTACGAGGCACCCTTGATCTATCGTGCGTGATAAGGCTACAAGGATAATGATGCATTTTTTCCTCATGATTTCCGGACAGCAATGAATATAATATCCCGTTGGAAACTTCGTAAGAAAAATAGCTTTCTTATAAACAAACAAAAAATTTTAATTTAATTTTTTTTTCATTTTTTTGTTACCTATAGCTATGTTAACAATTTTATACAGATGATTTTTCTAAAAGGAAAAGAATGGAAATATGTGGCATTGCTGTGTAACTGTGTCAGTTTTGGGATCTGTATTGTAAGACAATTATCTTATGAAAAAGATAATCATTGCAAAATTGCAGTATTATAAAAATCTGTTCGAAGACATTTTCTAGTTTATATTTATATTTAACAAATTTTATTTTTAGCTCTTGTTTAAGAAATATTATCAAAAAAAATAAAATGATACGACATTTCCTCTATAAATATAAAATACAAAAAGAATTAAAACAAGATTAAGCGGAGTCAAAAATTTCTAGTAAAAGACAAATAAAGATAAAGATTAGAAAAAAGGAAGAAAACATGAATATTAGCGTGCATATGTCAGAAAACATGGCTCAGTCTACTCATGATTCTCTTTGTGAACCAAAGCCGCAAATTAGAAATTCAAATAATCGCGACATCGACGAAATCCCAACCATATCGCTCGATTAATTATTCGTGCCAAAAGCAGCGGAAATTCCGCCGCTCAAATGAGTCTCAAATAAATTTATCCCATATAATAATTTTCAGATGGTAAAAAAAGATTTCGTTCATCTTTCTTTAATAGAATTAGGTCATCTTTCTGCTTTTAGATAAAAATGTTCGAGCAATTTTATTCGAATATAAATACGAATTATTAGCCTAACTTATTGTTAGATTGTCTAGAATATATTCAATTTATACGTGACATTACATTCTCTCTGTATGCCTTTTAATTAATTGCCCACGTAAATGATCTATGACATGATTTCTATTTTCTATTAAAACATATTTTAATTTTTACGTTATAAAATAAATGGTCAACCTGAGACTGTCATTCTAGGATTAATTATAAAACAAAAGAAATTATTATTTTATCTAACATAAACAGAAATAAAAACAAAATTAAACTATCCCTAATTAAACAAAAAACTAAATTAACACAATAATAAGTATATAATAATATTATAAATTAATATTATAAAATAAACAGTTCGTTAGTCGTGCAGTTTATTACAAATTATTATTGTAGTGCATTTTTTATCAACCGTCATTTCTCTATGTTTGATCGCGAATGCATGAATCTACACACACACCAATTAATTTAATTATACTGATTGTTTTCGTTCGCTGCGAGGACAAAGAGCTTCATAAACGAACGAATGAATAAACAAACTTATATGTATCCGCAGGATTATATGTAAATAATTTCGCAGAGTAAAAAGTACGATCGCACGTGCGTTTCAACACGCATCACAAAAGAAATGGAAAGAATTCTATCCCTCAAATCATGTCGGAGAGTATAAGTGCACCGTGTCATACTCGGTCGCAGTGTCTCGGAATCGGAAATGATGGGAAATGACAGTCAAGCGCGAGTCGATTCGTGAGGAAATCGAGGAATTCCTATTCCTCCTACTCCATCGCAACGTTTGGTTCCTGTAGCTCGCTATTTGCTTCCCTCTCCTTTCTAGAATGCGAGTTTTATTCGTTGCGCAGAGCGCGTACGCCATATTGCGGAGACCGCGGCCTCCGTTAGGTCAAGAGGTTACTGGAGCAAGGTCGTAGTCTGAGCTGATTTGCACGAGCAAGCGATTCTTGTCCGAGAGGAAAGAACAAGGACAGGGAGAGAAGGTAGAGGAAAAGAGATATAGAAAGAGAGACAGAGAGGAGAAGGAGGGGGGGGGGGGGGAAGAGACGATAAAACAGAGAAAGATGCAGGAGAGAAGAGCAGAAGGACAAAAGGAATAGAGGGAGGATTTACTCTTTTACCCTGACACCTTTTTACCTTTTTACCACGCCTCGGCTCGGCTCGGCTCGGCGATGCCAAAGATAGATTTATCTCGCCGCATCGTGCCCGCAGAAAATGGCTATAAATTGAATGAAGGGGGAAGGAAGCGAGGGACGGAAACGAGTACGCCAGCTCCGCGGGAGGAAATTATGCAATTCCGAGTGCTCGCGAGTCGTTCAGCGCGGCGAAGATGAGACGCGACTTTCCTTTGCGATATTCTCTCTCTCTCTCTCTCTCTCTCTCCCTCTCTTAATGCATAGGAATTGAATCTTGAGCAAACGAGGCAACGGTCTGTTCCAGAAGAATCTACTGAGAGCGATATATCATTACATTCATTGAAAAAGTTACGTTTTCATCGTGAAATCATCAAATATTATATCATGAAAAAATGTTATAAAACGAACGGATTTTTTTTTAAATAAAAATATCTATAATTCAGAAAAAAATTATTAAGAAGAAATTTTATCAAAACGAAAATTAAAATAAACTTTAAATCTTAAAACTCTTTTATTATTTCATGATAAGGCAATGTGAATTATTCAATCTTAAGAAAAAATTGAATAACTTTTTAAAAAATTATTGTAAGATGTTTTAAAAAAAGAAAATGAAGATAAAAACATATGTTCCGTATGGATTACTTTATTACGACTGCTTGTTTGTACCTGCCTAAACTAATGTTTATTATCGATAAACATTTTTTTTTCCATTTTAAAAGAGAATACATTCCTTATTATGTTATTGTTGGAAAAATAAGAGTTTTTAATATTTAAAGTTTAATATTTAAAGTTTAAGTTTTTTTTTTTTTTTTTAATAAAGTTTCGTATACCAATTCGTTTTTTAAATAAGCAGGAAAGGTCGTTTTTTAATTTTCAAAATGATGTGTAACTTTATGAAAAAAAAATAATAGAAAAATATTTAAATATGTATTTGTTAAGAAATAAATGAGTTTAAAAACTCATAATTTTTTTGGATCGGGCAATTGATTTTCCTAAATATAATAATAGTTTGAAAAATTCTTTTTTCCATTTTTCAAAGTCTATATCTTTAAACGACGTCCGTCAATTTGTAAAATATTTTTTGTAACTCAATTTTTACTTTCTTGGTTGTCAAGAGATATTCAAATTTTAATTTTAAAAAGATTATTCATCTCAATATGATTCTTTGAGTTATCACTATTGAGAGATGTTAAAAAAATTGTATTAAAATTTGGTGATATCTATTTTTTGCGGATGCTTATATTATTAACACTATTAACATAATTATTTGGTTGATGTGTCATTGTTATTTAACTGTTTGATTATCTGTGAATATTACATTATGCTTTCGGAATTTCTTTCACGATGGTTAACCGCAATGCATTTATGTGCATGTGAAACGATAGTGATCATTTGCGTACTCGGATTTGAACTGTGTTAGATATTGTTCGCATCGTTGCACTGTGTTCAAATGGTTCAATCGAGTAATCAAAACAATACTTCGTTAATCGTACGAACAGAATTGTTACGCGTAATTATTTTGGACGGTCATGTTCTCATTCTACGAATCATGCGTACTTGCAAATTTATATACGTTAAATTTAGTTTTGCAAGAAACTAGTAGAGAGACAATAATTTTATAGAGAAAGAAATATCAATATAATTAGTAAAGGTCAATCTTACAAAAATTATCTTATAAAAGAAAATAAAAAAAAGAAGAAGCATATGTCAATATATGTACTCGCATTCAGCTGATTCGCTATCTTTATATGTCATTTAATTTTTAAAACAGAGGATTTTAATTCGCCTAATTCAATTATATTGTATCATGAATCATCTCATCTTTTGCAATAAAATAAATGAAATAAAATTAATTTTCATCTCGTGTCATTCGAAAGCACTGCTTTCTTACGGATACGTGTAGCGTGAAAGCGATTGAATTTCAAAAGAGGCTGATATGTATAATTTTCCGGACCAACGATCTTATTACAAACTGGTAACTGCATTGGTCCCATGTAGGAATGTGTTGGCAGATTGACAACGCAACGGCGCGACGTATCGTATGGCTACTGCTTTTAGACACGTCGTACGAATTGTTATCATAAATCTATGCTTGATCACAAAAAATCGCAAAAAACGCAAAATGGAAATAGCTACTCGATCAAGTTGATGACACAAGTTTTTCACCTTTCTCGTCTTTATGTATGTACATACACTTTAACGGAATCATATTTAAAGATCTTTTAAAAAAAAAATCACAAACAGAAAAATGAAATAAAAAGAAAAAAATTTTCATGTCTTTATTCTTGTTTCAAAATATAATTGTAGTAATTATATAAAAAATAATAAAACATAAAAATAAAATACATAGATTAGCATTTTCTATGTTAATTTACATAGAAAAAACAATTAACAAAATAACGAAGAACTGCAATATTTTGATATTAACGTATGTAAAAGAAATATATAATAAATTATAAAAGATAACAGTTCTATGTACATGTGTTGCTGTGTGTTGCACATTTTCTGCAATCGAGTAACCATGCGAGAGAAACGGCCACATAAAGACATGAAAGCAGCTCTTTTGCAATGGAAATTTTCGATGACGATACGAACGCTGTTGCCTCGGAAATGTTTCAAACGTTTCTGAAAAGAACGTTCGAGAAGAAGAACCTTTCTTTTCTGTGTCTTCGACCTGTCTGTACTATATGACCTGTATGTACGTATTTGTATCAAAGGAAAGCAAATAACAGTTTCTTTTCTCATCATTCTAAACGAGCGCATATCTTTCTCTTTTATTAAAAAAATATTTCGGATTCAAGAGTGAAACGTGTTCGAATATGATGATCACTTACCTCTATTTGAGAGTTTTTTGGTGTTTATAATTTTTGCAGCAAACTCGTGACCGGTGCTTTTTTGCACACATCGTCGAACCACGGAGAAGGCACCTCTGAAATCATAAGAATAAATATGTTGCAATGTAATTGTTATTCGGAAAAATAATAATATAAAAACATATATCTAACAACGTATAGTGTAGACACATTAAAGCGTAATGTTATAAATAACAAACGAGTTACGAGTTCTCGCTAATTTATTGCATATATCGAAACTGCTATGAGCCTCACAATATACGATAGATATTCTGTAATATAGAATATCTTCTGAATGCTTAGAAGTTTAAGATAGACAATTATAAGTTGTATTATCAGAATGTTAATATAACTGCAAAATATATATCTAATTAAGCTGTACATATATCTACTTTGATAAATGCACTTTGATAATTACTGAGAATATTAATTGAAATTCCTTGAAAATGTTTTAAACTTAAATCTTTTTAGTAAAACTGATGTGGAATTAATATGAAAATTTAATACGTTAAGCAACAATCCATATTTATAATTGATTGAATTGATTAATTATTACCCGTTATTATTCGATAGTAATTATATATCCATAAAAAATATTTAATAATATTCAATAGCATTATTGCAAGAAATTATTTTAAAATGTATGAAACCAATGTTACTGATTTAACTATTGTAAAATTCTTATCATGAAAAATTAGATTACGCTTGTATTAATCATTACTCCACATCGAAATCACTTACGTGTGAAAATATCGCAAAGTCTGTCTTTAATCATGCATTACATCATGGCCTTTATATCAAACATTTATTTAAATGTCTTTTGCCGCAGCTTCCATTAGAAGAAAATATTTATAAATTTAATTTTATATTCGATACTTTTTCTTACGAATATAATAAAAATTACATTTTTATATTGAAAAATAGAAGATTAATGTATAACAAATTTTTCGAAGGGATAAAACATTGAGATTTTTTAAACTCAAGTGTACGCGCGTGTTGCTGGATTTAATCCTTTAATTTTCAAATGATGAAAGTCACAGCCTAGTCAAATCGATACTATGATTCGCTTACACTTCGCGTTGCTAAAAATAAAATTATCACATGCCGATGACGTCAAAAGTATTCATTAACACGATTTTCAAAGTACAAAGAACCGAGTTGTAATGAAACAATTATAATCGCAATCCACTGTAGGCGAGAATAAAGTCCTCAGAATCCATAATTACATATAGAGACTTGGCATCTCTAGCTATCCGAAAACTAAACTTCGATTACTCCACACACATCCCCGCACGCACTTCGCGCCGTTCTTCCTTCTGAAAAACTACGTGCACGGCGCGCTGGGGAAACTTTGGTTTACTAAAGTTTCTCCGAGCGTTCTGTAGTACCATCGATTAAGGTGGCAGATTAGCGACTACAAATTGTCCATTGAGCGAAATATTCGTCGAGAGACCTAAATTGTCGTTTCTTCGCAAACGACGGCTTCCGTTTATCGATACGAAATTACTGCAAAAATCTATTATTGTCCGCGACGTTGTCGCGCATGGTCGCCCACGCGTTTTGTTGCCGTGAAAAAGAGATTTCGTTCAAACGAGGAAAATGGAAATTGTTTGAAGAGCATTATTCAACTGTCGTTTTAAAGCGAAAAGAGAATTCAGTTTTAAAAAACTGAATGGAAGATATAAGAAATATAAATGAAGTTTAATTAATTTTTTATTGTTAAACTTAAATTAAGCGACATTGAAAATATATATATATATATATATATATATATATATTTGCTTCAAAAGGACCTCGATAATCGAATTTATTAATTAAGAAAGTATGTTTTTACAAATGAGTTAAAAAGAAATCAAGAGACGAAAACAAGTGAAGAGAGAAAAGAAATAATTACAACTCATCGTGACGTCAACAAGCAATTGCCAGTTATTTGTTCTCTTTACAGATAAAGGCGATAAGAAACTGTCAGCGGTACGTCTATAATTGGCTTCACATTGAATCGGTAAGAACCTACGATTGACAATGGACAGCACACGGTCCGTCGTTGCGAAGAAAAGTGCAACAGCTGACAATATCAAGAAACTCGACAAGACGTCATAAATAATTAACATTATTATTGTCACTTCTTTCTTAAGCACTTGAAATTGAGGTCAAGTGAGTTCTAGTTTTCTATACCCAAATGAGTGCGCTGTTATATTAGTTTCAATACAGAAGAAAGTCATAAAAGTCAAGTCATAAGAGACTGCAAGAATTTCTTATGCTTCTTATCTAATAAAATTATATATATAAGTATAAACATCATTTTGATTTTAATTATGTAAATTAATAACTAAATATCTTCAATATAAT
>NW_017259545.1:372076-375521 GCF_001594045.1 Atta colombica | reverse complement strand
TAATAAATATAGTTAATAATATAGTTAATAAAAATAATACATATCGAGAAAAGCACAAATATTTGTCGCGACCAAAGGTAATATATCAAATAAACGATTTTCACGTGGATCTCTTTTCGTAGCGAAAGTTTTAGCCTTGCTGCGGGGTACAGAGACTCTCGAGGCCGATACTGGTCCTGCTGGCGTCGGCGCCGTGTTGCAGGCCAGCGACGCGACGCTCCGCGTCGCGACGCACGCCGGCGACGATCACGCCGCTCGGTCTGCCCGGAGGAAAAAGGGCGAGGTAGGTGCTTGGCTCGTTTCCATGACAACCAATCATTACCGGAGATTGTGCCACCAGCTACTGCGTGCACCAATCCTCGCCACGCTAACTCCCTGCCGCTTTTCCAACCCCTCATCGTAAAACGGGGGTAGCTTTTCCGCTCACGTGCTCTTTACGAGATTATACCGCCGAAGCACGATTATTTAACGTCACGCTCTTGTTCTTGCGCTGCTCATCCCTTTCACCTGTATATGTCGGTCACGATCACAGATTATACATTTGAATATTACATAAAGCATCGCGGCTTCCATTAGTCGAATATTGCAAGCATCAATGAAATGATGTAATACAAAAAAACGCTCAACGCTTTAATAAAAACATATAATATATTTTATAAATATTTTAATATTAACATTGAATTTATTTTCTGCTATAAAATAAGTAATTGTAATAGTGAGAAAAAAATCTTCATCATTATGCGTATGGTAAATTACATACAAGTGATATACAAATGATTTCTAAAAAATACATTTAAAAATATTTTTATCAAGTTATTTTAATCAAGACTTTTTTAACAATATCGATCGAAAATCGTCGATAAAATTAGAATTAATTTTTTACATTGGAGAAAATTTCACGAAAGGTCATTATCTGTTGCAGCTTGTTAATATTCAATGCGCCAACCGTATTTTATCGTGCTTGGCTAGTGATCGTCTTGGCGGAGAAGTTCGGGCGTGGTTGTAGTTTACTAAAACGAGCAACTGCGACGTGGTTCTCTCTGGCAGTAATGCGCGACATTAATGGTACATAATTGACAAAAGTTCACGAGGAATGCAATATACAGTGTCGCATCTTGTCGAGAGATGCAAAGCAATGATCGTACATTCTGTCCCGATCGCGCTACGAGGGAAAGTGACAACAAGTAAAATGCCGGATAAAGATTCTCAGATGTAAACAGATGCAGTAAAGAATATGTGAGCATCGAATGCAATGCGATATAAAATTGCGTCAAACGATTTCACTCCTGTTATGCAACGCAATGCAATTTTCATTTTACATTTAGTTAGAGACTTAGTGAGAGACTCAGGAAGCGGAAATTAAACTACGAAGAATGGGTTCATTATTCTGTAACAGCAGTCAGATTGAAAACCTATTTAACTTCATTCGATTCATATTACTATCGACGTAATTTTCCAAAACTGTTTATTCCATTCTAATGGAATAAACAAATAATAATTTAAGATCTTAACAAACTCAAGAAAGTATATCTTGTAATAATCGCATATACTGTTTTTATAAACAGTAATAAATATAACATTATGTAAATATAATCACATTAATGCGTAATGTTAAAAAATGTTCCAAATAATTCCACTAACGCTATTTCATACAGCAAAATCAATTTATAACGACGCTGTTCTTCGATTTCAAGTGTACGAATATTATTCTACGCTAAAAATAACGATGAAAGTTCTCTTCCCATCAGAAGCGAGCTGAGATTTAAATTTCTAAAATCGCACGACGAACATGTTACGATGGTCTCTGCATCGTGGATTAACATATAAAGCTTTCTCTATAAAGATAGGAGGAGGAAATAAGAACGAACGTAAAGTAAGAAATAAACTATGCAAGACGAGATACAAGAAAGATGTGCGTCGTTTATTTTTAATCCATTAGCCCTTTCTTTATTAAAGAAAAGATTTGAATTTTTCATGAACTTTACTCGTTTAAGTACACGGTACTTTGTCAAGAAATGAAAATCTGTATAAAAAGAGAAGCAAAAAAGTATGAGAATTTGTGAAATGAAATCTCATAAACATTAAAAAATAAAATTAATTTGGCGAAAAAAGAAACATTTCATAATAAAAATAAACATTAATTTTTACGATACATATTTAGCTAGCTCTCATATTTTTCCGATTCAAGGTTAAGAATATATTCTCATGTGTTTTGTCATGGATCTTTCTTGTTTGCATGATATTGCGCCGTAAAGAGTACTGTAAGATAAATAGGAAAAAATGTCAATGGAGGAAGGACACGTGAGACTAACAGCAAGATAAAAAGGGGAGCCGTGCAAGAGTGGAATGGAAGATGGAGATGTTGCAGAAAAAAGAGCCTCCGTGAGGAAAGTGAGAGATGCAAGAATAATGCAAGGGAACGAAAGACATCGACCTTGAAACGAGTCGGTTCGCTCGCCGATGTGGAACTAGGGCGATCGACGATGAATCTTCAAAGAGAAGCATTTTGTCGCCAACAACGACGATGGCGCGACAGAGATGCGCTTTAAATACCCACTCGTTCTTGCCGACACACGGCTCGCTTGCTCGCCACGCAAGCATGTGGCATCTCTAAGGGTGCTCTTCTTCCTTACCCGATCACCTCATGCTATCTCATTTATCACCTTTCTCGTTGGCCCTTCGTCGTTTCTCCATTGTAAGTTTCCATTATTCTACAGCGATTTAACTAAAAAGTTTAGTGGACCTACTGACAGAAGTTACAAAGAACTCTATATCTTTCTTTTTTTGGGCAATCCCAATTACGATTATTTCACTATTTATTTCTTCAATGTTATTTTCAATTAATCATAACATTTAATCTAAAGAATAGAGACCTATCTAATAGAGATATAAACTTGATTTAGCTTTAGGAGAAAATAATAAAAAAATGATAAAATAATGTAATAATCATTTGCTACATTTACATTAGATACTTTATACTATAGAATTGAAACAAGCAAACTGATCTTACATAATGAGGCAAATATAAAAATTCTTTCTTCTCCTCGATCTTGTATATCCTTATAGTAACCACCATGGCTTCTACTGGCAATTATTAACTTTATCGAACTTTCGCCGATTGGATTTCGCGGCAAAACCTCAACTGAGTGACGTTAAGGCCATCGAAAATAGCCTCTCGTTATTTCCAAGTTAGTTCTCGATCTCGAGGAAACTCGTGGGCGAACTAATCGAGGAAGCACTTTCGAAAGAGAGAGACAAAAAATAAAAAAAAGAGAATGAGGAAAGGAGGAGGCTTTAACTGGAACTGCATTTTATAAAAGGGTACGCATTTTTGCGAGCAGATCCTGCAGAATTCTGCGACACTCGCCGCGCTTCGGGTTTCTTCTCTAGGGCATAATATCGCGCATCACGTGGTAGGTCGTAGGGCGTAATATTTCTGCACTTT
>NW_017259545.1:353563-371976 GCF_001594045.1 Atta colombica | reverse complement strand
TATATATATAGAGAGAGAGAGAGAGAGAGAGAGAGAGAGTAAACAAAAAAAAGGAAAATAATTATGATTCAAAAATGAGAAAATACAATGAAATTTGCTCGTGTTCCGTAAACTAGAAAACTTGATATTTAATTAGTGCATAAAGTGATATATGAATATGCGAGCATTGATGCCAGGTACCTTGCAGGATTTTTACCTCTACATTCTCTCCTACATAGACAAATTCTATTAACATAATAATAAAATTGTGTTAAGCATCTTGCTTGCTGTATTTGTACACTTGGCAGAGGATATAATTTCTAATAAAAAAATATCAATGTTAAATAAAATCTCAACTATTATTTTATACAGAAAATTATAAAATAACATACGTAATTATCAGAAAGAAAAATCTCAATTAAAGCTAGTATTTTCAAGTAACATTAAAAAATACTCTTTCCGCTCACTTCATAAAAGTTTTCTTAAACGGTACCGACATTTTTTTACAGCGCTATATTGTATAAAATCTTTTTCAAAGACAAGAAAGAACAATTCTTAAAGAATACATAACAATTATTGCGTCTCTTCTAACTGACGTCCTTGCATATTCATACATGAAAAATATACTAAATTTTAATAAATATACTTATTTAAATTGTTCTAACAAAATAAATGTTTGTCAAATGTGAATCTATATTTATTTGGTACAAGAATCATTAATTTGATTTAATGAGTACATATTTATTTAATGTAAGGAAATGTTTATTTAATATGTATTATTCAAAATATATGTACTAAGATTTAATAAATTTTTTTGCAGTGCATAAAGGCTTTAGTCTTCATCACTAAAACCGAGCGTGCAATTGTCGCATCTAATAGAATAAATTCAAATTACGGAATACGCAGAATATCATAGACCAATGTGGATAATTAGCGGATAAGATACATTAAGAAAACGACCGGTTATTCCTCCATCTTTGCGAGGTCAAGAATTATCCGCTTTTATAAGAATTGAAAGCCGGATTGTGGTTGGTGGCAGGCCAACGACGCACGAGTAATAGTCGATAAGATAATTTCCCTAGGGATAGCTCTCGCGTTCTACTCATTTCCCAACGAGTCATTATTTTATTACGACCACAGCTGTTTTGATAAAAAGCCTGAAATTCTACGAATAACGGCCGTCCGATAGTAATTATTATTTTTTATTAAATATTATTTATTAAATATTATTTTGTTAGTTATAAGGCGGATAAGATTGATAATGAATAAAGATGCGGAAATTTGTCAAGTTTTTTATATTAAATCTGAGAAAGAGATTCATGCGTTGCTTTCTCCTAATAAAAATAACAGCAGAGTAAACGGAAGGTCAATTGTTGAGATTAAATGTACGTAAAAATATTACCTGTTTCACAAAGCTAATTACAATAACTTCGCAAATCTCCACATCCTCTAATGATAAAGTTCGATTGATAATTCAATCATACTGTAAGAGATGAGACTTAATTCAATAATATTATAAATTGGAAATTTTATCATTGTGGATCTTTATATATTTAGAAAAATATCATGAAATCCATTGGAATATACATATATCTCATATCCGAAAATAAGAAAAATAAGAAAAAAAAAAAATTTCTTTCGCATTAAAAAACATTTCGAAATTCAAGTATTCAACATTGTCCATTTGTCAAAAAATTCTTTTATCATAATTATTACCCTTATTATATACTGCAGATTTCGCTAGAGTCATATATTACGTCGGCTGTGCAATTTTCAGAAAAATAATTTTGTGAATTCTTTGTTTGCCGAGAACTGTATACATTATATTATATGTACTACGCGCGTGATAAAAAAATCGCAGCGAGAAAGGGCATCGAATGCGACACGATAAAGTATACTTTTAGAATACGGCAGCGATGTCGACTGGAAATTGTAATTTAACACCGGGGAAATCGCGTGGCGAGCAAAATCTTGGCAGTAAAATTTCACAGCCACTGAAATGCCGTACATTTTCTATCTTCAAAACGATGTTTTGCAAAAATATGTAATGTATGTGCGGAGGCAATTTTATTATACGGATACGCAATTGCTTTCGAAATAAAATTTTGAGAATTTATTGAAATTTATTTATTATTATTATTTATTATTTATTTATTATAATTTTGAAGAGAATTAATGTTGCGGTTGTAATTGAAATTAATTCCTAGTTTAAGTACTCAAAAAAATGGAAAAAAATTATATAAAAATTCAATTTACATCTAAAGAGAAAAACATGATGTATGCTTTAAGATTTTTATTTTAATAAGTTTCCCCTAACAATCATCTTAAGATCTCTTAATTTAATATTTACTTTGCGTGCTTTGCATAATTTATCTTTTCCGTCGCAACATAGCATTATAAATATTTTTCTTTCATGTTTTCGATTTTCCAGATTTTGCAGATTTGATATTAATTGAATTTCTCGAGATTACTATATTTTTTTGGAAATTGAGCTATACATTACTATAGACAATTATCATCAATATTTCTTTTTATTAAAACTGCTAATTCTATTATATTTATTGACTTTATCTCTTATCTCCCTTCTTGAAATTGTGCGTGGAATTGTTCGTTAAGAACCAGCTTTGTACAAAAATAGTTTTACTCCAAACGAACAATGCATAACTCTGTTTTCACATTGGGCCACGTTGTTCAACGTCAACTGGCCAGCGCGTGCAACAATAGAGAATGGCGACAGCTCGCGATAGTTTTGTGTGGAATCCCGTGGTATTCAACCGCATCTCGTCCTCATCGTTGACGGCGCTACGCGACGGTGGCGGTGACAGAAAAAGCGAAATCACGGCGAAAAAATGGAGCTCGCGCGATCTCTGTGATTTTCCACACTTGATTCACTTGAGTATGCATTTTATCGACAAGAAATCTCGCCATGTATCTCTCATTTTAAACTTACTACAACTTGTGGAATTGTAAAAACGAGAATAATTTTGATTTATTTCTACTCCTGTTCTCTCATACTCAAATATTGGTCAAGATTTTACACTTACTTTATCATTTCTCTTTCGTAGAAAAATGAATTTAATAGTAATAAAAATGTTCGCAAAATAAATCTTGAGATTAATTATTTTTTCTTATCTCTCTTACGTCTGCCTTAAGCCTTAAACTATGCAGATTCAATCTGGAAATTGTGAGATATCAATATCCTATAAGTCCTATATATTAAATTTAAGCATTTCCAGGCGCATCTCGCGATAGTCGTCTCTGCTCGATGATCCATCCGATATCCTGAACGTTCGAAAACTTTCACGGGGTATCTTTGACGTTCGACACGATGAATTCCAGTGATGACCGGCAGTCGTTGGAATGACATCCCGTCAATCCAATAAAAGCGTCACACTGGTTCATCGATGAACGAAAGTACATTTTATTCAACCGATAAAGAGTCGATAGAGAGAAACTTATCTTCCTTTTAATTCCAAATTTCTTTTGATGTAATATTTTCAACATAATACATTTCTAACTATACGATGTAATATGAAAATAAATAATTGAGATTGTTGAATAAACAAGATAATGCATGATTTTTATCAGTAGTCATCTCCTTTATATAATTTTTGGATTACATAAATCCTACTCGTATCTTTGATCATTATTTTTGTGTAGACAAAAAAAGAGAAAATCATTATATTAAACTTCTCTTTCAAAGAATTCTTCTATTAATTTTTTGTTACATTATTGTTGCAAAATATACGATAATAGTTCAGTTTAGTGAAAAAATAAATGCTATTTTTCAAAATCCATTTTTTTATTCAAACAAAACGAAAGGTCATTAGGTGCGTCCGGAAATACGCATTGTTTGATATGGCCATTTTTACTTCGTTTCAGTAGGAAAAAAATCGACACGCACAAACCATCGCGTGCTCAACTGTATCTACTTGCTCATTATTCTCAGCCTATCGATATGTAACATCGAGGAGAGAATGTCCATACCGGAAATGCTTTGCAGCAAGAACAAAGTATCAATACTTGGACATTATCCGAGTATCGTCCCTTCTATCCCGAGATGAGAAAGAGATGATAAAAAAAAAGGAAGAGACAAAGATAGAAAATATAAGAAAGAATAGAATTGGATAGAAATTCTATTCGTGGGGGCTGAGTGTCGACGAGGGGGTTGGTTGGCCGGTTTAGCTGACGACGGGCGGGGATGGCTTTAACCGGTCGATACTTCGCGTTCCACGGCGGGGTGCAAGTGAGTGCGGTACAGCAACGGCACAGCCCTGATCCATACATGCACATATACATATATACATACATACATACATACATACATACATACGAATGCACACACACACGCGCGCGCGCGCACACAGAGAGAGAGGCACACACACGCGCACACGCACGCACGCACGCACACACACACACACACACACACACACACACACACACACACACACATAATCGAGCTGATCATAGATTCGTTGCATTTTTTGCATATTATTTTGAATAAAAAATTCTTCTCCGATTATTTTCATTTATATAAAATTTGTTCGCATTACATTTATGAAGTAATAACAGTGAAAAGACGATATCAATTCTGGTTGATACGAAAGACGATGCCGACGCCCTCCGCGGAAGAATACACAGAGTACCCGGGTTCAACGTTCTCTCTGTTCCGCTTAGCTCGAGCCCTTGGCAAAGATGAAGTCGATAGTTTCTCAAGAAAGTCTATAAAGACTAATTTCATGATAGACTTAATTATTAAAATGCTAATATAAAATATTGATAAATAAAAATATTTCCCGATAAATTTTCCTGTACGATACGACATTCTTATTTAGAGAGACTGCTGTACTCGTTCTATAATACTTATAAAATCCATAGATTCATGTGATTTTTTAAGAAAAAAATAATAATATATACATATATTTTTTTAAATGTTTTGTAATTTTCCGTTAATAAGAATTTATAGCCGTTTCATTTTCCGAATCTTTCTTTTCTTATCAATGTTACAAAAATATTCATCATAACGTATCATATTATACAAAAGCGTATAATCTTGTATTATTAAAAAGACTGAATTTTTCAAATTAACTACATCAGTAAATTAACTTGCATGACCTAACTATACCAACTGCTATAATAATAATAAATAATCAAGTGTTCATAAAAGCGGTGCGCAACACTATCTTAATATAAAGTGACAATTTAAAATACAATATACTTCGGCACGATGTAGAATGAACTTAACTCATTAAAGCACCCTCTAACCGTACAAAGCTTTTGTAGCAAGAAGAAGTCGTTTCTGATATATACGTAATAATACGTTTGAACAACTCGTAGTATTAACGAAACACTAAGAATATATAAAAGATTCTTTTAAAGAATACATTTAAATATATTATTGTATCGATAATAAAACAAATCATAAAAAATACTTTCAGTTTTTATATAAATATCAATTTTCTGAATAACGGACTCTTTTTTTAAAAAATTTGAAACATCGAAATAGTGTACACATGCACATGAACATATGATTTCATACGATTATATCTTTTGATGCTGCGCAGAATTGTGCATACACGAGGTCCCGAGAAAAAATGCTATAACAAGTTCTTCCGGTAATTCTACTATTCTCGAGGAGTAAGTAGATATTTCTAGCGAATGCACATATTATGCGCGACGTTTAATATTTCATGACGCAATACATGTATCAGTATATTATATTTATTATATTATATTATATTATTTTATTTATATTAAAAAGTTCGTGTATTTAGCAAAATTCCTGCAACAATAGAAGTAACGTCCGCGTAATAGATTAATACGTTCTAGATTACGCTACAGATTATCCTCTTTAAACTGGAATATGATCAGACGCCCGTGAAAATTTCATACGTGATTTCGTGAAAACGTGAGAAAGCAGCTCGAAAGAGAAAACAAGTCGACAATTCTGCAAATTCACGGCGCTCACGTTTGCATGATACACATGAAACATAAGAAAAAGAAGAAAGATCGAGGTAGTCCGAAAGAAGTTGAGTGCAAAAAGGTCGAGGTTAATAAAATAAAGATATCGATCGAAGAAATAAAAATCTCGCGCTGTAACCGTTCCATCATCTTTTTTTATTTCCTCCCGCTACATTCTTCTTGTTAGTAGGTGTCTCCTTTTCGACCCTTTTTTCATTCAATCTCCAACTGATATAATTTAATGGACAGTAATCAATCACATGTATTGTTAACCTATAAATCGTATTGAGTATCACTGTGATACAGGAAAATTTCGTCGATCAAACTGCATCTGCAGTTTTCCTGTTTTAAATTTACATAAATTAAAATCTATTTATCTAATTATAGAAGAAACATAAGTTCTTTAATAAATTATTATGAGTTTCTCAAATTGTACTTTAGGAAGAAACATTAAGATGTACTTGACAAGAAAATAATATTAAAACGCATATTTAAGGATAAAATTTACTATTAAATGCATGTTCTGTGACGTTAAATATCACCTCTCCTTTTTTTTGTACTCTACATTGTTAATCTCACAATTGTATTACATAAAAAAAAAAAACAAATTTAGAAAAAAACTGCGTACTATTATTAAATATTTGTTGCTAATCGTATGTAACAGTCTTATACATACAAAATAAAAAAAAAAGAATAAGAATGATTGTGACATAAACGAAACCGGTTTGCGCAAAATAATATACAAGTTAACAATCATACAATCTAATGCCGTATTAGGCTGTACAACGAATCAAAGTTGTCAAAAGTTATCCTAAGACCTTGACTTCTTAAAAGATTCATCGCCCTCGATTAAATGATTATACGTTGTTAATCACTGTACTTGAAAGACTACATCATATCAGTTCGATCAAAAAATTATGATTATCTAATTTCTAATTATACAATATTTTATGGATTAATTCACAGTAAAAATTCATAGTAAAAATCTTGATATGATAACTCTTCTGAAAAAAATCTTAAATCTTTTAATTGAAATTTAACTTTAATGAGAAAATAGAAGCCATTTAATAAATATATTTTTTCTTTTTAATGATATTACGTTTCTATTAGCAAAATAAATATATTATTAATCAACAAAAAAAAATAAAAATTATAAAATAAATATAAAGTATAGGAATATAATGCATATGCGTGTTATAAAATCATAACAACGAAAATAATGGTTGTCAACTTTGCATTACATGATAAAAAAAAAAATTAAATTGCAAAGGTGTTTCTTTGATAAAATCGTGACAACATGCATGATTATATTATTCCATTTACGTAAGCGCCAATAAAAAAAAATTTTTAATGTTTCTCATTTAAAATGGAATCGAGTAAGAACGAGTTTTCGCATTTTTGTAGATTGATACCGACATCGATCGAAGAGAGTGCTATTATATATTTTCCACGGGAATTTATTTCTGTTCGTGTGCCTCGTGACATCCGCGGTGAATTTGTAATGCAGTCGCATTGCGACTGCACGCAGTCTCATATTTCAATGAGTGCGCACTACAGTCGCGGGACATATTATGGCAACTCACGGAGTAAATAGAACAGCCAAGCGCGAAACCTGTTGCGATAATTTTTCAACAAACGACTCCTTCACTTGTACAAAGAAGTCATTGATTACTTTTGTACGGTTTTATCACTATGTGTAGGAACATTGTAAATACATGTGACACATTTTACGATTTTCTCATATTTCGGAACAAAATTCAAGAACACAAGTTACACAAATTTGTAAGCTTTGAAATAAGTTCTGGAAAAGAGTGTATGAGAAAATTATGTTGGCATAAAAATGATGCAGCGGTTATCATTAAGCTTGAGTAATATTTATGCATTCATTCTATTAAGAATATGGTAGGTGTAAATTTAATTTTGTTTCTTTCTCTCTTTCATTGTTTCTAAAAAATTAGATATACATTCTTCATATTGCAATCACTACAATCACTACAAAACTATAAGTACTGTATAATAAAAAGGGTGCTCAATATCTTGAATCAAATCAATAAACATCCAAAGCGATAATCTACTACGGCTATACATATCCAAAGTATAAAGAGCATAACGTTTGAATTTCTATAAGATAATCATTCAACACACTTATCGCTCCATTATATACGATTAACACAATTCGTATTAATCGTATACAATGATGCAACATACATACAAGAGAGCAATGGACCATGTAACGCTGTAATTAATGCGGATCCTAATCGATCTGCATACTTGTTATCACTTCATTCATTGCTCTCTTACGTAAGAAAAACATATTCGTGTAAATAGAGCGATGAACTTTGTTTCTAATCTCTCGATCGAGGTCCGAGTTATAGCTCTCTTCCTTATACAATCATGTGACTTTGCTAAAGATTAAAGCAATTATTTCCATGCCGTGACTCTTTAGTGTCACGACAAAGACGAAAGCAAAATCGGAGCAAGACATCGCTGATATTCCGCGTTCCGTAATTTATCCTGTAATTTATTGAAAGTATACTTGGAAAATTGTTAACCACGTTACAGCTCATAAACAAGCTTACAAATTGAAATCGGTTTTAATGCCGTAAATGCAATTTGACGGAAACTAAACTACTTTCCTAACTGTCGACGCATTTCAATCAAGCATGATGGCAAAATTACTAATTTGAACTCCACAAGGTTGCTTTGACAGGAACGAGAATGTTTTGCATTATTATTAACATAAGAGAGAATTATGGATGATAAAGCTAGCTCTGATACTGTATAAATTATATTCAGATTCGCGTATATTATAATATTGTGTATTCAGATTGTATGTTATAATATGTTATAATTCTACGTAAATATTCCATAATCTACGTAAGAAATTCAATTAAAGAAATTCTTCTTCTAAATATATATTGTTATACATAGTTTCTTGTCAAAGACATGATGATATATAATTTTTTTATAATATACACATATAAGTACATACATGGGACATAAAGTCTTTAACATCAGTTCCGAATAATCTATTAGAAGAGGCTGTATTGCTTATAACAAAGATGCTCTCGATGGTTTGCCATTCGAGAGATGACGATAAAATAAAATCATTTGATACGTAAATGAATTTAAACTCGGATCTTCGGCACAGAAAAATTCTATTTAGAATTCTAGAGAAGAAATTCTACTTATTAATAAAAAGTGCATCTTTACTTATAATTTTTGAATATTATACATTGAAATGTCATCTTCTCTTACAATTTCCAAATATTTCTTATTAAAAATCAGCTGCAATATAAATAAATAAAATATATATTTAATATAAATAATAATTAAAATTGTTGAAGTAAAATTTTCTAGAATTTTACAAAAAATAAGAAATAATAAAGTTTATTAAAAAAATTTTGTTAAAAACAGCTTTTAAAAATTGGTTAAAAAATTTATTACACAATACATATAAACTATGAATAAAAATATTGAATAATACTTGTAACTTGTATTGTCAGATAACATATATAAAAATGATTATATTTTGTACGATTATTCTTTCGCGTGTTTTATAAGAAAATGTAGACGCGTGCTTTTATGAGGAGAATCTAGGACGACTTGTCAACCAATCACGATTACTTAAACGATACACGGCTGTATATGTATATCTAGGAGAACGTACTCCGTACTAGTATCACGTTCATGAATTTAGACATCAGGTGGAACCGGGTACGAGCAGTTTGCGGATAGGAATAAAGTTTAACGCCCCAGTTTCCAAGAATATCAGCTGCATTCCTATGACAATACCTTTCGAATCCGGTAGGAAGAGGTCAGAGAATGAACGTACATCATTAAAGTTAGCGATCTGTCTACTCAAAGAATATAGAATAAGAACATATATTTCCTTTGAAAAAATAAAGAAGATTCGATTGAGAATACAAATAAGCATTAAGAATAATTTTTACTTTTAAATTTCAAAATCAAATTAAAAAAAACTTTAATTAATAAATAAAAATTTTTATTAATTAAAAAAAATCTTTAATTAATAATACTAAAAGTCTTTCCAAGTAACGCCGTTAATGTTCAGTCAAATGTTTCAAGCTAAAATAGTTATCCAATCGTAAAATATAGAGATTAAGATATAAAAAATTGTATATCATCTATAATCTATAAGTATATAAAATTTCTAATACTGTAGCATATTTAAATCTTTCGTAAGTCGATTATTAACTTCGAATTTAATAAATCATTTCTCGTATATAAGAGATAATTTATACAAAATTCTTGATAAGAGAACTCCACAATGATTATCTCCCATAATTATTTAGCTCGTTTCGCTTCTCTTTGTAATGTTACAATACGAGCTCTTCGACCACGCTTTCTCTTGCATCCATAGCGGTAGTCTTTGATCTATTATTTAAGCAACGTATTCCACCACATTCAGACAAACGGCAAAGAACGTTTTCGTTCTCACAGGATGTCATTCGAGGATAAGCGAGGACAGTAGGCGGAACCGTATCTATCTCGAGAAAAACGGGAAGAAACATGTGTACAAGTCCTTCATGTCACCCCTCTCCTTCTTTCTTCTTCTCCCAGTGGTAAAATAATGGACCTTGGCATCTCTCACACACATGTGTACGAGAATGTCATTATTTTTAGATCATACGCTCGCGCTTGTCACTCGCTAAAATCATGGCAAAGCCGGATTACTTTTCGGAAACTTCAGCGGCGCTATCCAACTGTTAAGTTCGTGACGCGCTCTGACCTATACCCGAAAATTCGAAAACTTCTCCGTGACATTCCATTCGTTAAATCTGCAATATTTTCCAAAAATTTCTTCGAAATTTTTCAAGTTTCAAATTTGTAATCTAAACTCCTATTTCTTTCCCTTCATAGTGCTTCATATGTACATAATTATTTATCATTACAAAAGAAGATTTTCATAACATATATTAATCATCACTATCGTTTATTATAATTTCTCGAGTTAAAAAATAATTGTTCATCGTCTCAAAATAAAAGAGATTAATTAATGTTTTTTTTTTATCGAAGATTTAATTACTCCAATGTATCATAGCGCTCTTAAAAACAAAAATACGATATACTATTATTCGTATATGTCAAAATAATAAATAGTTTTATTTGCGACCATTAGAAAGTAATCGAATTTCATTTACATACGTTGACATTCATATCCGTAGTAAATTCTTTTAACGTTAGATACAAATAGAAACTACGAATACACGTGTGGTTCGATCCATTGTATAATATTGCTGCGCGTCGACTCTAAAGTCGCGAATAGATGTTCCGCAATCGAAAGATTAAAAGAACCGGCTTCGATAAATGCTCGCATTCACGGCCCACCATGTCTGAAAATAAGTTCGCCTTCGATCCGAGGTCCCAGAAATAATATTCGTGAGATGGAGGCAAAGCCGGAGCGTCGAAATGACTCGATGGAACTACTCACTCGATCTTTTCGATGCAAAATCTACTGATTGACTTTGATTGATTTATCGAACGAATCGTGCTAATAAAATGTAATCGATTGTGTATATACATATGTATATGTGCAAGAAATACGAAAATGTGTCTAAAAGATTGAGATTTTTATTCCACGAGTAACATAAAAAAAATGGTTAAGCTTGCTCAATTAAAATTAGTTAAATTCAGATTAACTGTCATACTAGATACAACTGTCAATTTAGATATTAATCTTGGAAAGATAATAAAATAAAAATAAAAATAAAGCAACTTTGAAAAAAATTTTTTAACTATCCTAGGAGAGGGTTGTAGAATATTTTTTTTTGTAATGTAGGCAGGTAGAAAATGTAAATTAACGTTAGCACCATTTTCAAGTTTTCCAAAGTTTCATCAGTGTTTCCGCGGAAAAATGCTGTCATTAATCATTTGTGTATTGAGAGAGAAAGAGGAGAGAGAGAGAGAGAGAGAGAGAGAGAGAGAGAAAGAAATCTTCACTTTTTATCACGCGAGATCGATCTGTATAATCGACGATTGTCAGCGCGTACAAAATTCGCGCGCTAATTTCTAAACAATCCATCTCAAACGCAGTGGAAATAAACGCACGAGACGCTAAACGCGCATCGATTATTACTGATAGTATTATTACTGATAGTACTCTCGCCAGCCATATATACATCTTTTGAATACGCAATAACCAATGCGGTTATCTCACGCGTTGTCTATCGACACTCGATACGTTCGATTACGTACCGCCTCGTTTGAATTATTATTCACACAACTTCCGTATACACAGTTTTAAATGTCACCTCGCAGAATTGCAACGTTATATCGATTAATCCGTCGAGCTGCGAGCACCGCGCTCAGATAAACAATTAGTTTTCTCTTAGGACCAAGGTACCATGAAGAATAAAAATAAGATACAAAGAACGGGACTAAATATAAAGATCCAAGCCCACGGTAAACAGTTTATCGATACGTAAATCAATGCCACAAGAAGAAAGAATCAAGAAAAATAAAGTCAAAATTTTCCTACATTTTAAAAAGTAAGTTTCTAAAGAAAATGATTAAATATAAAAACGGAAACTTCTGTACAACAATTTGACAAAAACGTACATGGTGAAGGCACTTTTAAGATCAAAATTAACGATAATTTTTCTTGACACAACCACTTGTGGATTAATGTCCCAGCTCGCTTATCCTATTAAGTATATTGTTCGAGATCTATTAGAGTTAAACGACTTGGCAACTATATAAATTTTTGCACAATAAATTTACTATATTTGGATTCAAAATCGCTTCTAAATTTCAAAGTTACCAAAGCCTACCTATTGGAGAATCTGTTGGTTTATTTCCATGAAAAAATACCATGCCCTCCCATATAAAATTTCCGCATGTTGAAAATATTTCAGTGAAATGAAAAATTCTTTCTAAGGATAAATTATTCTGTCGAATAAATGTCTATTCAGCAGAACATTTTATTCGTCGACTTTAATTTTTTATTCATTATTCATAGGAGATCATTCAATCATTTGTTAATAAAAAGAAAAGTGAATAAGAAAAACCTGATCGTGATATCTTGTAAAAATAAATCTAACAATTAAACGCAATGCTACATTATTTAATAAAAAGAATCTCAAAACTATTATATTTACTAAAATTTTCAAAAAAATCCCGAATTACATATAGAAAAATAACTAATAAAAAATTGAGACCTTTATCATATTGAATAAAGATTTATTATCAAAAAAGAAATTAAAAAATTCAAAATTTGAGGCACATGAAACACGGGATCTTTTAAGATTGCAGACTTCAACTTGGAACTGTGATATCATCGCACCCATATTCGCATCATCACGCATCGTGCATGATTGTCGGTGCAGGTAAATTCTATAAAATAGAGATACGTTGAGAGAGAAACGAGGAATTTGACGTATGTCTTTTGCAGAATGGCACGGTCTCATTAGGACACTCTGGGGGAAACGGCCGTGTAACTGTGAGGTCAGCAGACGATGAAATTCCAAGCCGCGTGCTGCATAGTTCTACAGGGCCTATTTTCGTCTCGTGCCGCTTGCTATTATTAGTAACACTGCCGCGCAAGGAGGAGGGTATCCGGAAAAGGGGTAGAAGGGTAAAGAACGCAAGAGAAATGCTATAGTAAATAGGTTTCTCGTGGATCCCCTAACGTACATAAATCGTGCATTGCTTGTATATGTGTGAACTTTTACATTCTGATTACTCAGAACAACGAAAAGTCGATTATATTTAATTTTTAACGCGTTTAACTGCAAGTTGTATTTATCAATCTGTAATTCGATAAGAGGAGAGAGTTACAACATTCTTAAATGACTTTCTATAAAATTTCTTAAAATGCGAAAATTTTTAAATTAAATTGAAAAAGCTTTAAATGAATATGTTATAACGCTTGTTTATATACATTACACGTATTAACTCAGTAATCTAATATTAGTTTGATTTATAATTATTATAATAACTATTATAATTTTCAATTTAGTATTATATAATTTCAAAATTCTTACATATTCTGAAAACATATTTTCTGAAGCAAATAATTTTATATGTAAACATTATATGTATACATACGGATATTCGCATGTTTTGATTGTGTTGATCAAAACAAGGAATAATTTATCCTTCACACATATTTTATTTATTCCGTAGGCACTCTTTGGCACTCTGAATTTTTTTCCCAGCCCAAGTTTTTTCTTACTGTGTGTTCTAGATTTTGAAAAAAATCTAGAAAAATTCAAAATTACTTTTCTAATTAATAAAATACTTATACTACATTGCCAAATATAGTTATTTAACTCAAATGTGAAAATCTTTATTTAATAAAACTTGAAATTTGTGAAACGTCAAGAAATTTGAGAAACGCCTGGATCATAAAAGACTCGGTATGTGTGCCTACGAAAGGTTAAAACATGCACTTCTCTTGATTCCTTGAACTCTGCACACTAAAATGATGATAATAGCGTGGCTATAGTGTCATGCTAATGCGCTCTATATTTATAACTGAACTAAATTATAAGAGAGAGATATAAAATGTGGTAGCCCGATTTTGTCCGCAAGTATAAAAGGTACATTTTCGTAAAAACGCACTCTAACCGAAATTATAATAGAAAACAATATTACACTAAATATAATAAAAAATGAAATGGAACATGAATTATTTATTTCATCTATTAATTGTTTGCAAGTATTTATACAGCATTATAAACCGGATATAGATATATGGATATAGAAAATTGCTTTACTTCCTATTGCATAAGATAATTACATAATAATTTCTCAAAAAATTAATATTAAAATATATAGATATATAAATTTCAAATGGTTTGCCAAAATTAGAAAACGACAATAACGAAAGATTTCTATTTTGGAAAAGCGAGAATTATTAAAGCAACATTCATGGAATTAATTTGAACTAGCCTAAGTATACCAAGCAAAGTAGAGCACGTTTGCATCGACCTCCTTCGTCACCACGCGCTAATATGTTAACCTATTAATCGATATCTTCTTCCTTGCGTTTACGAGGTTATAATACTATGTATATACTATCTGCTAATGCAACAATTCCACGTGTCATCATTGCGCATTTGTACGCATTGTATCGTTGCGCACACATATATCTGTATATACGATAAATACACCATCACCCACATATACCACACGGAAGAGCGTCGTTATCGATCGAATACCTGCGTTAGAAATATCTCTAGGGAAGACCCTCTCCGGCAGACCACACGTGGAGGACTGCCCTCCAAATCGAACCGAATACGAACCAACCCGAATACGGCCGAGTTCTAATGGCTCAAGAGACGTAAGACGAGGATAAGGAAATATAGTCCGAGTACAGAATTTCCTTGCCCTTGCCCCACCCCTTTAAGAAAAGTGATACCGAAAATGAGCAATTTTCAAGTACTGATGTAATTACTTATAAAATTAAAAGGCTATTTTCTTGTTATATATAATATAATAAACAAGATTATAACGCAATATAAGAAAAATATAAGGTATAAGCGATAAGCGAATCGATCAATAGAAACGTAAAGTAATAACGTAAAATCCAATATGTTGATTTGCTTATTACTTAAGTTTTTTAAGTCTTAATTCATCAATCGATTTGATAATTTGCTAACTAAATTATTCTCACAACATTTATCTCATTAATTATAATTATTTCCATTCAAGTGAATTAAATTAAACTTAATTGCAAGATTTTGTGAGAACTTGAATATAATGAATCAAATCAATATTTCAGAGAGATATCTTCTTATAATGAATCATTTCATTAAAGATAACTCTTCGCGTAACACATCATTATATTAAACATAACTTCTCGTAAAGTTTGACTATTAAGTTACATGCTCGTGCCGCTGAAGTTTAAATGATTCCCTAACGAACGTCAAATAGTCGTCTCTTGTAATATTCATAATCTACAGAGTAGACCATGTAAAATTTAAATATTCCGAGATTCGATATGTATATTTGCAGCAGTGAATCATGATCAACGAAATATTTACGCGTTGAAAACACATGTCAACATGTCGATCTCCAAGTTTTAGAGGGAAATCACGTTGATGCGGTCGGCCAACTCTCTAATTTCCAAGATTCAATGCGGAGAGAAGATGCGGAAAGAGCCGTTGCGGGCATACCGCACCTTGCAATTCGCAACCGGTTGTTTGCTTAATAGCGAATCAAAGTGCATGGCGCGTAAGTGCGCATTCCGGCGCATAATAATTGCGAGGCATTAACCGGTACTGTTAATTAATCACCGGCCGTAGCGGCGATCAGACCGATGATGGTCAACGATGTTCGGTCAACGGTCGCGAAATCTCGTTAAATGCACAACGAACACCGAATATCCAAATCTTCTACACTCCCTCCTTCTCACCCATCCTGCCACTCTTTCTCTCTTTCTCTCCCTCTCATCATTCGAATCGACCGAGAATCAACTCTCTCTCTCTCTCTCTCTCTCTCTCTCTCTCTCTCTCTCTCTCTCTCTCCCCTCTCTCTCTCCTTCCCCTCCTAACGCGATATGTATGTACCTATGTACGCTTGATTCACACGAATTGAGTTTCCGACCGACATGGCACTACGCGAACTCTCTCATCCGCAAGATCGATTCTGCGGCGTTACCGTGACTGACTAGCGTCGCAATGTCAGCATCGCCGCGCCGTCGCAAAAATCGAACGAGAAAAAATTATCAAAGTAAATCAAATAGGAGGATCATCATGTACAGATTCCTTGATGTTGAGTTGTTGATTATTATTTCGAAACATTTTAATAATTAGTCTCAATCACTTGAGACTAGAAACAGAAATCGTAATTATCATTAATCTGAGAGATTTTGTCCTTTTCTTAAACTTCAATTTCGAAAACTTGATTAAGAGACTATGTAATAGTGAATATTTATAGTTTAACGGATTATAAGTAAGTCTACTAGGCGATAATTGGAAATGCAATGTGTGTTATACGATTTACAAGGTATCAGGTGTAACTACGACTTCAGTGAGATTTAATTCCAACCTAATCCTTGGAATAAAGTTATATCTACACTATATACTGATCTGTATAGTAAAACGCACATTCATCATTCGCACATTCAAAAACTCAATTTCAATTGGCAATGCACATATGTTTCTTCACGTATGTTTCTTCATTTTTTTAAACCATTTTTGTAAACTAAAATTATTTATTTTTCATTGAGCGAAATGACGATCGCGGCGAACGGCAACTTCGGAAGGATTACAATCAACTACAATTGTCAGCAGCTATTGCAAGTTCTCGTTCGCATACAGAGGGCAAAGCCTGGAAAAGCCTGGAAAAATTCCTTTTGTATCAACACAAATGTTTCCATGCAAACCGTAAAAGCTGTGTTGAGAATAAATAAATAAATGGCAAAGAAACGCCGAAGAAAATAAATTCTCATTCCGTCGCGTTGTCTAACGTATGCTCCTTTATTTGTTCTCACCATCATCGTCGTCGTCGTCGTTGCCATCCCAGTCGTAATAATCGCACAAGGTCGACCGAAATATCATCCGGATAAATCGATATCGACAAGCTACAACTGTCCAAGGCGAGTTTATTACTCCTTTATTACCGTTGTGCATCGAAGATAAGACAATCGAACGCAATTTACTTCTTTCGCGTCTTATCTCGTGAGAGAAAATGAATTGTAGTTTAAATTAGCTCATTGTTTCTTAAGCTAGCTTGATACAAAAGTTTCTATTTTTCTATGCATTTTCCTTCTCTTCTGATATCATACATCCTAAATTTGAAAATGTATATATTTCAAATTTCTTAAAATGATTAAGTCTATTCTGAATTTACAAGAAATCTTCAAATTTTCAATTTTAATCAAAAGAGATAAATGTCGCGTTCCTTTTTCCTCTTTTTAACATTTTATTCGATATTTATATTTACATATATACACAAAGTACAAAATATAATACATATTCAAAGTTCCAAAGTTCAATTCAATTTCGAAACAAAGCTTGATATATCGAAAGTCCTTCATCATCAAGTAATCGCTTCATTATAAAGTCAATCAAAAATTTACAACAGATCGATTTATACATTTTATATATTTGCCGGCAATCTCGAAGATTTCTCAAGGGGACAAATTATAAAAATAACGAGATTCGCTACGAAACTTGGTTTAGCATTTATCATTTCTAAAAGCATTTTTATTCTCAGCATGATTTCAAACTCTTCCGCTTTACGGCATAATTTTCACGATTTCTGAAAGAAGGAAGAGCGAAAATATGCTGTACGGCAAACGCGAGAAAATGTTTGTCGAGACACAATTTTGAGTGCACGCGAAAGCGAATATTTTCTAGGAAACTTCAACAAAAAGACCAGAAAAGAGAAAACACGAAGAAGGCTGCAAAGGGAAAAAGGTTGTGCCATGCTCTGTACACGCAGAGTACACATCAAATGTAATTACACTCACGGGTCTTTAAGAACAAAATGAATACAGCAAG
>NW_017259545.1:352518-353463 GCF_001594045.1 Atta colombica | reverse complement strand
CGGACAACCATTTCTGGACATTGGGATAGGAAGTTCAAATTATATCCGTCGGATGTCCTATGGATGTTCATGGGATGTATATTTGTCACAACTTTGTATATCCGTAGAATGTCCAAAACATATTCAATTTTGGATTATTATGGACATGTTATGAACTAATTTTGGACATCTTTTCCTATTGAAGAGCTTGTTGCAATCAATGATCACTATCAATTTTTGTTTGCGTCATATGTTGCAAAATGCTCCTACCATAGCTCCTACTTCAACGCACTTATTGGAATGAGTATGAGTCGATAAGAGTAACAATCAAACCCTCTATATATATATATATATATATGATAGTACATAACTATACTAGTTATGACTATACTACACTATTAAATCTATAGCGTCAAATTTGACCTAATTTAAGTCACCATTCCTCCTATTCAATATACCGTTATTATTATTACTAAAACAACGGTTAAATTTGGCACTACAGATTTAATGGTGTATTAATATATTTTATCGATCAACTTTAACAAGATATTCGAAAATAATGAAATATTGATAACTGTCAAACAAAATAGTCATTGAGATATGGATAGACCAAAAAGAATAACTGCGAAGGAGAGAGTAGCAAAAAGAATTAATAGACTATACCGTCATGTGTATGATCTTGGCGGTATGGAAAATATATACAGACGGTGGATCTTAGAAGCAAGTAAATCGTCGTTGGCGCCGCAAATGTCGATAGCGCTACTTCGTGCGACGGAATTGGCATTTTCCTCCGTAGTTCTCGATAGAGCCAATATTTATCCACAGTCTTAATGTCAGCGCCGATCGTTGCCAAGATCAACATTCGGATCGGTTTGACTGTAAGCGGCTTCTCACGCCTGCGACGAAGATCCGAGGATCGAAAATCGATGAAATACGTGTATATGGTCACGGATACACCCATCTTTA
>NW_017259545.1:351102-352418 GCF_001594045.1 Atta colombica | reverse complement strand
TATATATATATATATATATATTCGTAATTAGAGCGATATACGTAAATACTGCATAAATAAAGGCTTTACTCCAAACAAATGAGTATGGAATATGGTGCCTTTTCCATACGTGATATTAGTCGCAACTTCGTATAACTACGAGATTCAGGATGAAAATTACTTCCACGCATTATTATTTTTAGAACGGAGTGAAATACGCAACATATACCTACTGAATCTAATTTCATAGTAATTTAGTTTATAAGGATCCTGTATTAAAGTTATATTCGACTCATTGCATATACACCACATTTCCCGAATCAATTTTAAGGAAGATATCTAGTCTATTCGAATAACAAAAATTGACATCTGTTCAGCATTTCATATTTTTGTCATTTTGTCATTTGCTTTTTTATATTCCTTTTAGTTCTATGAAAAACGCGAAAATTCTGATCAATTGTCAGCAACTTCACTTTTTAAGTGGAATTTTTGCAAAGCAAGTATCTACATTTTGTACATAAAACATACAAAAAATATATATTGGAGAAATATAATTGCGGAAAAATAATTATTTATATGGAAAGAAACATGTAACTGTTATCGATATTTCGATACTTGAAAACGAAAAAATCGCCCTATACTCCAATTCTGAATCTTCTAACTCTTAATGACTGTTCGGTATCGTTATGTTCGCTTTTTTTATTATATACAATATCTAATAACGACAACATAACAATGCCGACACTAACAAAAGTTACAGAATTAGGATAGATACTGAGGATTATGCTTGTCAATTATCATACATTCACGCAAGGAAATCAATAATTAATAAAAAACAATAAGTCACCATCCTCAACGTAGCGTCGTTCTTCTGACAAGATATCAAGGACTTTGCGCGCCGTTCGTGAATTATTCAATGAATGCTGGAAGCGAGGAAAATGTTTGGTTATGCCGTATCACGAATGCGCGCGCGCGCGCGCGCGCACGCACAAATCTCCTACATGATGCACGTGTGTCTCGCACATTAAATGTATGCTACACATTTATGTAAAACCGAATCCGGATTAAGCAAATTAACGTAAACATGAATGAACAATTTGCTTCAATGCGTGCAAAAAGTGTCGCGAGTGTAGCAATTAAGTTATTCATCTGTATTTGATCGCGCTCATTTGCTTAAGTCCATTCTAATTCATCGTAGTCAAGTGACGTCAATCGTTAATAGTAATCGTACAATGTATTATAAAATGGATCCAACTTGAGACGCGTATTAATATACATACAAGGTGTTCGTAAAAAAACCATTCAGCATTTATAGTATTGTATATATATATATATAT
>NW_017259545.1:350367-351051 GCF_001594045.1 Atta colombica | reverse complement strand
TATATATATATATATATATACATTGAGCAAAAAAATCATAGAGAATATAGGTCGAAAGCTCAACTGTTTCTGAGATAAAAACAATTTTGTATGTTAGTATCATAACTGACTTATTATCTCTTCTATGTGTTGCATACGTCGTGAAAAGAGAGAAATACCAACCATACTGATAGCCTATTTGGGAGAATTACAGATCCAATGAATTGATCTCCCATAATGTCCATCCAATCGTAATAGCTATTTCATGTCAACTTATTGATATCGATCCCCAGTGAAATATTTCATTATAAAGCGTGTATGGAAAATGAATGAGGACATTCAAAACGCGGTTTGTATAAACGCTGAAGGTAAACCTTCACGTCGCATACGACACGTAGAAACCAATAAGTCAGAGTTATGATACTAACATATAAAATTGTTTATATTTTAGAAATGGTTGAGTTTCCGACGTATATTCATTAAGACTTTCTTGCTCAGTATGATGTATACTATCTAGCATATAAATGCTGAATAGAATTTTCTTATGAAAATCCTGTATATGTATATATAAGCGCATAAAATCACTCGAAATCTAATACATTATAATAAGCTTAACAAGTTTAAGAACATATACTAAAATTACGTAGAAAATAATATAATTAAAAATTAATATTATAATATTCAAAAATATGTTAAAAATTAATT
>NW_017259545.1:347153-350351 GCF_001594045.1 Atta colombica | reverse complement strand
TACATACACACATACACACACCCACACACACCCACACACACACACACACACACACACACACACACACAAATGCATGTGTGAATGCATATATGTGTACGAATCAGCATGTATCTACACGAACGTATATCAGAATTTTACTCTTTCACACTCTCATGTATCGTGGTAAATATTCCAAACGACTGGCGCTGATTGCGAAATCCATGGTGCTTCGATTGAAATTGAGTGATGCACCGGTAAATGCACGCGGGAATGTGACACGATGATTGCCATGCGGGAAATGTGAAGAAACAGTTACGAATAATGACATCGAAAAGCGCGATGGAAACATCGTTTTATACGAGAAAATCCCGTAAATTCTCAAAACATTATCAAATATTAATAATACATTTTATATGCGTTTATAAAAAATTAAGTATCCACTTTAATACATCGCATTTGTCAATAATAAAATATTTATCAATAATACGACAAAATATCTAAATAAAATCAAAAAGATGATAAATAATAGAATCATCTTCCTATTTAAATTTCTCTTAAAATTAATTCTTAAAAAAATTTTTTTCTTTGTTATATCATCATTAGTCTCACAATTATCATGATTTCTACAAATCAGTTAACCCAATGTTTGCAAAATGTTGATTTTAAACCATTTATGTAGGAAATTCAAATTGCAATATGTGGGAAAATAAATAGGTCAAATTTAAAAGAAAGACAGCGGAATATCTATTTCCTCTTCGAGTTATGCTTTAATTTATTAAAAACAATTTATTAAAAACCATGACAAATGATTATAATACCGAAAATGCCTCTCCAAAGTATAATATAATGTTACGAGAGATAGTGCGGTTGAAAATATTTATGTTTCGCATATTTTTTTTTTTCAAACTCTCCAAACATCATATATCCGTGAAAGTCGATCTCATTCATTCTTTGTGGCTACATTCACATGACAAGACACTCAGCCGGCATTATTACGAAGGAACACGTAATCAATTATTGTATGCCAAACAAATAGGTATCATAAAGTCTTTCTCAAATATTTTCTACATAAACAGGAGATTTGGTTTTACATAATATGCTTGCTTAATATATTCTGCTGGAAAATATATATAAAACGGAAAAGTCGACCGTGCTAGATTTCACAAATATAATTATATTATACTTTGAACTTGCAGAGAAATCTTTGCGTATTGTAATATTTCTCAGGGTTTTTATTAAATTAAAGCATAAGAACGGAAAAAAAACATTTTGCCGCCTCCTTTTAAATTTGTTCTCTTTTCTTACACTTACAATTTGAATAATTACTTCCAAATTTAATGATGCGTAAAGCAACAATAATTGACATACATATAAAGTAGCATTATAAAATAAGTTTCAAACATAATAATTCATCGATCCAAATGGCATATTTCACTTTTTGAGAGATTTTAAATGTGTACAATATGTATAACATTATGACTGTCATTCGCGGTCACGGCATGTCGTCTTTTCTTTTGTGGAAAGCGATCGTTTTATATCAGATGAATTAAATCATTATACGATTAATATTTCATTAATTCAGAAATTCAGAAACAGTCATATTAATTGTTTACTATTATAAGTGAGAGAAAATATTCGACAATCAGACATACTCTATATACGATCATTATGAGTGGAGAGAGAGAGAGAGAGAGCTTTTTTGAAAAGAAAAATTATCGTTAAAGTGTGGATAGTTAAGATTATGTATCTTCAAATGAAAATAAAAAAAAAACGAGCAAATTTGAAGAGAATATAATTTCATTGATCAACAGTAAAAAAACCTAATAAATTTGCTTATTTTTATTATTTTCACCTTATTTCAAGCTACACAATCGATTCTCTGATGTAGCATGTGCTCTAAGCATGTTCCAGTCTCTATGTATTTATCGAAAAAAAATATTTTCGCCCTAATTTAATTTAAGGCAACTCTTCCTTAACTACTATTATAATATTAAAAAATGTATTATGTAATAAAATTAGTTGTTATTCGATAAAAAAGATATTGAGATAAGGCTCGGTTTTTCATTATTTGATTAACTTGTGGTTTAAATTTAATCGTACTTAACTGGATGATGTAAAAAGTGTGTTTTTCTAGCTGTAATTAATCACAAAACTAACTTTTTGTGTGATAACTTTAAAAACTACTCACGAAATCATCAATTTAATAATTAACGACAGCCAGAAAAAACAATTTTTATATTATCATCAGGTTGAGCTAAATCAACAATTAAAGAAAATAAAAAATCGAGCCTAAAAGGGTTAATGCAATAAAGTCGGATTATAAGCTGATTCATCGTTCTTTTGCAAAACAGTTCGAGCCAGATACAAAGTATCATATTTTGATAAAAAAGAATTATGAGAATATTCGCGAGTATCGACATACACTCTGCTTCAAAATGACTACAATTAACAAATATTGAAGGGTTGGCTTATAGCTTTTTAGCGGAAAGTGCATATCAAGTACAAACTACAAAGATGTATGCATTGGCATGCATCTTTTGAATATTAATTTGTTATTTCCATCGGATTTTCTTGTTCCTGCATAAAACGATAAACATCAAAGAGCAAAGAGTCGATGGGAAATAAACAGTTGGGAAACGCTAGTTTGTGTTAGATTAACAAATAAATTAAATGTAACGTAAAAAAATTTTCTTATTAGAGAAATCAAAGTAAAGAATATTTTTTTTTTAAGAAAAGAGAGAATGCTTTATCTCACGATATACACAATCGCACAATTATTCAAACTAACGGCTCTCTCTCTCTCTCCCCCTCTCTCTCCCTCTCTCCCCCCCTCTTTCCCTCTCTCTCTCTCTCTCTCTCTCTCTCTCTCTCTCTCTCTCTCTCTCTCTCTCTCTCTATACATATTTAATCCTTTAAAAAAGCTACCCCAGCTATTAATTAGAAGTTATTAATTATACATTTTTACGGAAATTAATTACAAGTGTAATTTTTAATAGAAATAACAATTTCAGCTTGGGCTTCTATTATTGCAAAAGTAATGCATAATTTTTCGAGTGACTTTTAAGCGCAATGAGATCGCGCGGAGGGAGGATCTAGTAACTTTTAGGGATAAAACAGCATGCAACCACCTGCCGTCGCTCGTGCCACGAGGGTGGAAGACAGCAACGGGAGATGGCGAAGAGAAGGAGGAGAAGAGAATGGAGAAACGCGAGAAAGGGG
>NW_017259545.1:345910-347053 GCF_001594045.1 Atta colombica | reverse complement strand
AAGGGGGTGACGAAGGTAAAAAGCGGCGCGACGACGCGATATCGATTCGCGGTAACTGATCCGCGAACGTATACACGATGCTTCTCGCACGGCGCGACGCGAGAAGAATTAGGAGACGAAGAAGAACGGACGCCCTGACGCTTTATAGTTATATAGTTTATATATAGAGGCTGAGCCACACGAGCAGACGGCCCGTGGCGCTTAAATATAGATGAAATGCAATGCGGGGTGTCTCCCGCGACCGCGACAGAGACTAGAGAGAAACAGGAGAAAGACACCGAGACTCTTGGCGTGACATACACGATTAGAGAACCGAGGCGAGAGCGCGCACATGGAGGAGAGGAGGAGAGATGAGGAGAGATAAGAAACGACAGAATGCAAACGGTAAACGCTGTAGAGGATGTACAGGAAGAGGAAGAGGAAGGGAAGAAGGGCGAGAGGGAGGGAGGAAGGAAGGCGGATAAGAGACCCCGCATACGCAGAGAACAGCAGGGAACAATTATGGCCGACCGCGCAGCGTCGTCTGCTATGCTCCGGAATATGAAATACGCGAATACGCGATACGCCGATCGCGAATCATGTACCTGCGCTCGTTCGCGCAGAAACGCGTTAGCACGCGCGAATATCCGACGAGGAAGAACCGAGGAGTTGCTCCGATTGTGAATGTCGCACCGCGCCGGCAGGAACGACTCACCTCCTTCCCATCTTGTCCGTCTTCCTCTCACGCTATGTTCTTTCGTTGCGAAAATTATCAGTGAAGATGGGAAAAGAGAACTGGTTAGACGGCAAAAGTGCGATAGAAAGAGAGTAAAGCGCGAACGAGCGAGCGAGCGATGTCGCGAGTAGGCGCGACAAAGCACGCGGAGTAAGCGGATTTCGCACGCTCGCTCGTTCACGCGGCATGCGCCGCGAATGTAAGTAAAATTATGCTACTCACTTGCCGAGTTCCTCCTTCAGGTCGTAGTTGTCACTGAATCGCGTGCAAGCCGTTGGCACAGACATACCGAGGCTGCTCGCGATTAATTCAACCGCACTACCAGACTCGGAAACACGAGCGCGAGAGAGCCACTACCGGCCGCCACTGTACTGCACACACGCGCTAGGGGAAACTTCGCAGGTCAAATTCGATCAATAGAGGGGAAC
>NW_017259545.1:342989-345810 GCF_001594045.1 Atta colombica | reverse complement strand
GCGTTGCGGGTTTAAACGCTTTTCCTACGTATTTTTTCTTCTGCCATACGCACTACGCGCCGCGACGGAAGTAAGGGATAGGTTACGTAGTGCGAGATAGTGCAGAAATTTTTGTGCAGTGAACGGTCGTTAATAGACCAGTGCGACGACGACGACGACGACGGCGACGACGGCGGCGGCGGCGGCGGCGGCGGCGGCAGCAGCGGCAGCGGTAAACGGCACTAGTAGATTGTAATAGATGAGATGGAGGAGCGACGCGACGATAGCAAAGCTATGGAAACGGAAATCTATGACAAGTGTGAAAATTGAAAGACGGGAGCGGCGACAGCACCGGCAGGTGGCAACGAGCGATGTCGATGACAGCGACGATGACGCACGTATATGCGAGTATATGCGGGAAGGAAGGAATCTCGCGATCCGCCAACCAGCCGCGCTGCCAACCGATCGGCTGCTTCACCAGTCACCTCTGCGGGAATCTCTACCGCAACGCGTCCGCGCTACTCGCCGGTAGATCGTCGACTGACTCGCGTAGTGCGTAGCGCCTAGAGCGACGGTACTCTCGCCACGGTGGTGGGGGTGGCCGGCCGATAATGGCTGACTATACGCGCGACCCCGCGTCACGCGCTCCTCTACTTCGCTTTTATTATTCCCTATTCTCGCAATCCCGTAAAACAACGTGAAACAACACGATTCGAAGGAGCCGAGTCTAAATTAAATGTCGACACCGCGAATATCTCTCAATTTTCTCCCTTACTCATTTAGCACATCTTCAAAGTTCGACATACAAATTTTCACGAGCAAGAACACATTTCTGTTATAATAAAGCTTCAAAGTGTGACGTTTCGATCTCTCTCTGATTTAGATAGAATTAAGAGAGCCGAATAAAGATTTGATTTACTTGGACAAATATGATTTTTCTCCCTCAAACCTTTCCCTCTCGATAATTATTAAGGTATTATACATATTTATTTGAGATTTATGCGACATGATTACTATTGCACATTAGATTTAAAAAGTGCCTTCGTATAAAACTCCTATAAAATGGTATTCGTATCTTGTTATTTGCGAATATTTGTTTCGTTTCGCAAGCCAATAAGAGTATGTTTAAATTTTATGCTTGTAAATTTTACATATTGTTGCGTTGTTAACATTACATATATCGTTTAAACATTACTTATTTTTTAATTTTTTTTGTAACGGAAACTCACGGAAAATCACGAGTTACGTACCGGAGCTTCTCTCGCAAATTACAAGTTCGCGTTTTTTAACATCTAACTTCTGCCAATAACTTTCAATACAGCCAAAATCCATTGAAAGTAGGCTTACTCTCTTCGCTCTCTTCCAAGTTCCATTCGATTTGTTCCGCGCGCACGCGAGATGTCACGACAGCCATCATGTCGGGAACGCCGAATAACTTACTCAAGGACTTTATCAATAGTTACGATACAGAATCAACAATGATGAGTTTCTCCGTCGAATCGAATTTCCGCGAATTTCAACGAATCAATTGTTAACCGAACAAATTCACCTCGCTAGCTAAGGTCACGCGTTATTATTATTGTCGTTCGTTCAAATGTTTTCCGCCAAGAAAGCCGCGGCAGTTATGGCGTCGTTCGTCAATACAAATTGTGCCTGCGGATGCGCGCGCGTTCGCATATCGGGCGTAAACACGAGATTTACTACTAACGCGTTCGACTCAAGTGACCGTGTTCGACTTTGGTGTCACTTTGCTCTGTTTTGCTCGCCACCTTGGCACACGTTCAAATCGACATGAAAGATAAGTCTAATTAAATAAGAGAATTCTTATATATTCGATCAAAACGAATTTTAATGCTTAAAATTTGTGTGAATTTATATTATTATATATGTATATAATTCTGTATACTGCGCGCGGAAATCTTTTTCGATTTTTTTCATAATGCACACTGTTAGAAATGTAAATACGAGCTTCCTTTACATGAAGCTCGTAGTTATAGACGAAATTAAAAGTAATGATTTAACTGAAAATTAAATTACAGTAGTTACTTAAATGAAATGAACGTACATTAAATTTCATAAATTTTCATGAAAAATACATTAAATTTTATGTACATGTACACAAATATACTTTTTAGTTATAAATACATTAAATTTATAATGTAATATCATGAAATTAAATTCAAATTGTGTAACTCAAAAGTTAATAAAATTTAAGAATATTTCTAACAATGCAATCATGAGAAAAATCAAAGTAATAATATCATTTTATTAACTTAATAAACAATTTAATAATTTTTTATGTTAATAAGCATCTCTGTAAGAATATTAACAATCAGATGTCAATCAGAATCTTAAATCTGTGAATAATTTTAAAAGATAGTATAGTTTTAAAATGTATCATTTCTGATAAAATCTAGAAATTTTAATAATCTATGCAGAAAATATAAATTTTAATAAGTACTTTCTGCGTTACTTTAAGTTTTTTCTAATTTTGAAAAGAAAGATAAAAGGATGTTAGTATATCATACATTAAATTTTCACAAATAATAATTTTGTTATGCATTTCGTTTTTCCTATTTTCATCAATTTTATCTTATTTTGGATTTTTATAATTATTTTAAATATTTGTCTAAACGCTTGCTTTAACGCAAATTTAAATTAAAATGTTGTATTCTGTAAAGTGAAAATAACATGTAAAAATCGTAAAACTTTTTTTTATTCTCTCTCTCTCTCTCTCTCTCCCTCTCTGTCCCTTTCCCATTTTCTTTCTAAAAAATACTTTATATAATTTTTAGTTATAACGACAATATAAACAATCACTTATTATACATATATATATATA
>NW_017259545.1:338826-342941 GCF_001594045.1 Atta colombica | reverse complement strand
TATATATATATATATCACATTATTTTGAATTAAAAGATAATAAGATCAAAAAGAAAGAACACTAATTGTTTTAAAGAAAAATTTATTGTATATAAATCAAGTAGTAATTATATATTTTTTGATTAAATTTACAAACATAGATTTATCAAAAAGATACACGTCCTAAAAAACCACTATTATTTGTGTATAATACATTAATCGCCGTTCAAAGATCAAATGAGATACTAATCTCTGTTTCATATTTAATGCGTAGAGTTTTGTGTAAAACGGAAAAGTTGTCTGTCTCATAATTAAAAATTCGTTTAGACATATCTTGTAATATTTATCGCATACATGATGCATGTACATGTATACAGGTACTTACGTTTTTATGTCGCCACGTATTATCCATTATAATAATTATCGAGTATGAAAATTTCTATTATAATTTTAAATTTAACTCGATCAAGAAAGAAATAACACTGTATATCGCGTCATGTCCTATCAAGTAGAAAGCATTGATTAATCGACAATTATATTTAAAAACTAAACTAATAAGAATTAAAATATGAATATTAAATGTATTGAAATCATATATATTAAGAATTCTTTTTTACTCTGGTAAAAGAGAATGTTTGCATTAATCAATATTGCGCAATATAATATTTATGAAAGACATAAATCTTAATCTAAAGAGTAAATCTTTAATTGATTCATCAACTCTGAAAAAGGACTTGATATACATCTTTTATTATTTTTTTCTATTATCTTTTTGCTTTGATAAAACAATTATCAGGGGTCATATAAATTTAAATCGCGAATAAGCAATACGAGTTAATAAAAAATGATAAAATTTTAATAATAAAATTTAAAAGATAGAAACGTACGCTCCTCTGACGCTGGTTGCGCGTATGTGTTTTATTCAATTATTAATTGCCCGATATTTATAATTGTTTATCTTCTCTATCCACAACTCTCGTATAGCTTAAGAGAAATTTGTAGCAATCACGTTAGCGAATTTGTGTAATTCCAAAAAATTTCATGGAACAATTCATTCGATCTTTACTCAACCGTGACTGATTTCGCCAAGTTTCTCGGACAATCAACGTTACAACCACGCAAAACCGCTATGTGGAAAGACAATAACTGCATGGGAATGACGGTGAGAATTCCTTGCAGGCAATCGACGGTTTTAGGTATCTCGAGAGCTCTATCGGCAAAAGCCTTCGTTTCCTCGTCCCCTTCTTCGCAGATAACAATGGGCTTACCGTCCCGTGCGGTAACTTGCTGAAGTGCATTCATGCATTTCTATAAAATAAATTATTGAATTGAGAGATATATGCCACGTTTCTATATTTCTTTGAAATTCTTCGCCTATATAATATTATTGAGAGCAGCCGGATATTAAAAACTTGCTCAATTAAACTTACCACGTACACTGGGTCTCTCATTACAATCATAATTACCGGCATGGAATCGTCAACGAGAGCTAACGGACCATGCTTCAATTCACCGGCCATAATTCCTTCGCTATGCATGTATGTCAATTCTTTTACTTTCTGCAAATATGTATAAATTAATCATAATAACGTTAATTGCAAAGAAATTTATTATCGCTTCTTATCGCCTACTTACGAGTGCACCTTCCATGCACGTAGCAAAATTGTATCCGCGGCCCATAATCAATAGAGACTTGTGTTGAAACAAAGATTTGGCTAGCTCCTTGACTTTATCATCGAGCTTCAATACTTCGCGAATAAGATTATCGAGATTTTTTAATCCTTCGATAATCTGCGTAACAAAAATATGCGTAAGATTTAATTACATTTTATTAAAAATAAAAAGTGAATACCCTGGATGTGAATGTACCTGTAAACGTCTCGCGCGAAGAGAAATTCTGTCCTCGCTCATTACCAGTGCAAACATTACAAGCGAGATAAATTGCGAGGTGTAAGCTTTAGTACTTGCTACACCGATCTCGGGACCAGCGTTGATATGCACTCCGCAATGAGATTCACGACAGATACTACTACCAACTGTATTAGTTATACCCACGATAAGAGCTCCGCGGCTTTTACAATAACGTAGTGCCATTAATGTGTCAGCTGTCTCGCCTATCATTATAAGAATAACAATAACTCAATTTTGTCTTTGTGTACATTCAGTAATTTTTTTCACGTTAAAACGATATTATCAAACTTACTTAGTCAAACTTAAATTTTCTTATTTATTTGTTTTTCATATTTACTGCCTGTTTTTATGTTTCTGCCTTACCTGATTGAGAAATAAAGAAGCAGACATCATCTCTAAAGACTGGAGTATTACGATCCAAAAAATCAGATGCAAGCTCAACCATTACTGGCAATTCTGTCAATTCCTCAAGAAGCTGTCGCGTAGCTATGGCAGAATGATAGCTCGTACCGCAACCGATTAGCATAAGACGTCTGCATCTTTTGATCTCAGGAATGTAATCCTGTGCGAAAAAAAAAGTATTCTTTATGATATCAGACTCTTTTCCTCCGAAACACTTACGAAAAATCGTTAATATAAAAAATAAGACGATACTTTAATTCCGCCTAAGGTGACTGAGTTGTCTTGAAAATTCAAACGTCCTCTCATAGTATTCACCACCGACTCTGGTTGCTCGAAAATTTCCTTCTGCATGAAATAGTCATAATTGCCCTTCATGATTTGCTGAATCTCCATTTTCAATGTCGTAATCTCACGAGCGTGAGGATCATCCATGCAACGACGAAGACGATGAATACTCAGCGCGCCTTCTTTAACAGCCGCCACATCGTCATCCTATCGATATGACGCATAAGATAACTCTTTGTGCTAAATAATCTAGCTTAAAATTCGGTACAATGTGTCAAATCGCACCTCTAAGAATATCACGCGGTTTGTATGCTCGATTATGGCGCTCGCATCGGAAGCGAAGAAATATTCGACCTCTTTATCTTCAAGAGGTTGAAACTCAGATGTACTCTCGCTACGCGGCATGACAGGGAGTTCTGGATTTCTTCCATGCGGACGATGATCTGCGCAAAAATTGAGTCTTTGTTTTACTTTACGAAAATATTTAAAAAATTTATTTTAATAATAAAATACTTTTTTGCAACTTTTGATTTTTACAGTGCACTATTGAAGAGAATATTATATTATTACAACGGAATGAGATTCTGCTGCAGAAATCTCCATTTTAAAAAATTTTTCAGAATATAACAAATATGAGTAAAACAAATATAAAATTAATAAAAAATGATAAAAAAACCATTCGTATGCAATACAAAACTAGGGATGTTATCAGGATATAATATTTTTCTATACATTATACGTAAAAATTTTATACATATATTATTATATATATTATTGCGAGTAGTAATTGTTCATTTTGCACCAGCGTTAGTGATAAAAAAAAATCAAATTTGATATCTAAAATATTTAAGATAAATTTAATTAAAAATGGTTAATTAATAATTTTTTCTCAATTATTATTATAGTTGCGCTAAATTTATGTTACAACTTCTATTTTCTCATTGCAGTTACATCGAATTATGATGTCAGAAACGAGAAATAATGTGACTTTTCTTTTTTGCATTCTATCAGAATAAATTTTTCGTATGTCCCATTATGACAGATAATAAAATGTCACTTTTTTTTTTGATTTATAAATTTACAGTTATAAGTTATGAGTTCATGAATTATTCATGAATTATTATCTCTAAATCTGATCAACTGCTATAAGAACTTCACTAAAAGTACATGAACTGTACAAAAAATGAATTATATATGTATTTACTAATACGAGGTAACAAAAAGGTTTTTTGGTGATAAAAAAATCTAATTTATTTAACGACATATAAAACAAACAAAGATTCTCGTTTTCATAAATCGATATGACTATACAATGTGAGAAAATAAGAGCACGTATTAATTTATTTACTTGTTTTTTTTCTATAAGCCCCACACCAGATTGGCATAATATGTGATATTATAATTATAATACACATAATGAATACGTATAATGAATATGTATAATACAAACAACAAAATCAGTAATTCGTACATTTTAGATATTCGTATGTCACAATTTAGAATATTAATAATACCCAAATCTGTTAATACATAGCTCG